>NW_020539724.1:8616260-8635267 GCF_003426905.1 Ctenocephalides felis | reverse complement strand
TGTACGATGAATGAACTGTATTATGATTCGCCCTAAAACTGATGGCAGTGGTAAAATCTATATCAAAGTTTTCAGACAGTGAAAAGTAAATTTATATGAAAGCAAATATTAGGTTTTTTCCAACGTTTATTTGTATTATCAATATTGATTTTTTATATTTTTAAGACTTGGTACTGAAAGTTGTTACAAAGTATAATTTTTTAAAGGATCTGATAACAAAGTGAATTATTTTTGATCATATTGGTATGAATATACTTTATATATAAATCTGTTATATAAATATAAATTTCTTATAAATATGATTTATTTAAAATTATCATTTATATTATCAATATCTACAATTACTAATAACAGCAAATAAAAAAGAATAATAAAAATAACGTCGGGGTGTTAGTCATTCATTCTTATGCAAATGTCAATGTTCGAGGAATATGCGTTGCTTCATTTTCTTTTCAATTTATATGCGATAAAATACTGCATTTTTATATTTGATTTAATATTCAATTTGTTCTGAAAGTTTTGGAGTTTTGCTTCATGTTTAGCTTTTTTAAAGAAATTACTTTAGAATTTTCTTGCAAATAAATCATGGTTGATTTTCAGTTCTAAGCTGGTTGAAGTTTGAAAAATGACGTACTTATAGATCAATTCTACAAGATAAATTTTTCAAATATTTTTTTTTCAATATTTTAAATAAGTTATTCTATAATTGTGTTGATTTCCAAGGGGATGATCTTTAGTCAAGTAGGAGGTGCTTCCAGCCCTTATATTTTAGGTTCAACCGCCAATAGAAAATGCCTTGAAACGAGTTTGCGCATTATGTCGAAACTGGATTATATATATTCTGTTCATTTTTCTTGACTTTATTCGTTGTATAAAATAAGCCAAACTATTTATACAATTATAATTAATTTTTCAAGTTCAGACTATAAGTTATGTAAAACAGCAGTTACAAAACACAGTTTTACCATACATAGTATCAATTTGTTTCAAATCCAATTTCCTTCTTTTTCTTTTGCAATTGCTGAATAAGGAAATATAGACCAATACAAAATCTATCACTAAAATGACATCATCTAAATAATTAAAACAGTTATAATAAATATTGACTATAGCTCATTGCAAAATACAATGGCGCATATAATCGAACAATGCTAAGTTTTGTTTGCTTTCGTTAATATGGAATTATTTACTCTAACCTTTTATTGATATAAAAAAAACACGGAAAACATCTTCCATTTCGTAATATTGGTAAGATATAAATATTTATTCAAAGGTATATTATTATTGCAAATTTATAAAAATACATTTTATGTACTTTCATTTTATAGAAGTAAAAATTGTGCTTTTACAAAGTCTTATAAGGAAAGTAGTCATTTATTATAATTATTGATAATCATGTTTATCGTATTATAGTATTGACGCCACTCCTTATACCATTGTCTTAATTTTTTACATTTTCTGTCCTACATTGAAAATTGCAAAACGACTTTATTGTTCGCCAAAGTATTCAGAAATCAATATAATAGATAATCCTTAAGCATAATCTACTCTTAATCGATTTTTATCCACATTGCATACATTTTATTGGCGGATTTCCTGGATTAGTATTGATTTACCTAAATTTCATGATGAGCAACATATTTTAATCAGAAAATTTAGCAATTTTGGGAAAATTGATGTCTGGATACAACCAGTCTGTGTTTGGATAATAATTGATTTTGATAAAAAGACATACTTAGTAATATTTTTGTGACGTTTAGATTTTGCAGAACTTTCCAACATTTTGAAAGGAAAACCTAGATTCACGCATCTAGGAATTGGATGAAACTTTGCATGGTTGTAGAATTGATGGTTGAAACAATTTCTTTAAAATATTATATCGGCCTATAATATTTTGAGAAGTTAGCTTGATCATTAATTATATAATCATGTTAAGTTTGAATAAATTGCTAGATGAGCAAACTAGATTTTCCTCAAATATATAAATAAGTTTCAGAAACATCTTTCAATTAATTGCCTGAAAATTCCATCCAGCTATTTCATAATGTGCAAATATTGGCAAAATCTAATGATAATAAACTATGGCATAACACCCATTACAAGTAACAAAAACCATTAATTAATACAATGAATCGTTGATTAAATCTAATATAAAAATAATTAGTCGCCTGAAAATATTCTCCGTGTAGATTTTGTGCCTTTCTCTAAATGTCGGTTTGGGTACAATTAGAATGTGCTCAAATTATGAGCAGGTCAATTATGCAATCGTAATTACTATGAAAAAGCTTCTTGTTTTATTGTTTCGGCATGAAATATGAGATTTAATTCGAGAGAACGCCTCACATGCAAAATTACAACTCTTGCGTAATAGATAATTTGATGACTGAGGTGTAATCTGTCTAATCTGACACATTTTTCACTCTCTGTGGAAATTTTTATTTTTACTTACTGTTGTCAACTATTTTTTCATTTCATTCATTTGTGAAGTGATCTAAAAAACTTATACATTTATTTATATTTCAAAGATTTCCAGTACCTATTTATATAGGTACATTCGTCTTTTACTTAAAAAATGTAAAAAACTTTATAATAATAATAAAAACTTTATATTTTATATTTATGTTGTATATTGCGGCAGGAACTTATATTTTTATTTTTTTTTATAATAATTACAATTTCTGTATTTTAAAGACATTTAGTAATTTTTTTTTGCTATTTTAGAAAATAACTTTATAGTTTTGTTATATTTTATCTTAATTAATATTTTTAACTTCATTAATTTCTGAACGTAAATCTTTTACCTACTTTCTTCTTGTAATTTCTATACTAATATAATTTCTTTTTAAGAGACATTCTTACTAACAAGTATATAAATAACTAGTATAATACTAACAAGTCGAGTATATGTCGAAATTGCATATGGAAAAGACTAATCTGCTATAAATTGCATCATAATGAATAAATTCAATAATTTTTCAAATGGAAGATTTGGTCAATTTTCTTATAACACGATAATTATAATATAATTATGATTTAAATACATTATGATTGCAAATACCACAGTTGCGTAATTTTTTTTTTATTGTTTGAACTTATAGTTACCTAAACCAGATACATGGAAAATTAGAGAATGAATAGTCCAATTTGTCAAAAAAAAATTGTAAAAATATACTATTCGAACTAAATTTTAGGCGTTTAGAGCATTTGAACTACCCAATAATTATAATTTATATTTTATGCATCTACATATATTAATTAAAATTTTAACATATGGAACTAAAATTTTAATTTAAACTTTTTTTTAATACTTTAATAATATTTAAGTATTTAATTTTTAATACCATTTTAATTTTTTTATTTTTATACTTCTTCTTTATATTTGAACACCTACTTTGTACACCTCATTCTGCTCAATTTTTTAAATTCTATACTGATTAAATTTTCTACTTCATATTGCCTTCACATTATTATGACCCAATTTTGCAATTATATTAATATGGTATTGGATACTAGTACTTCTTACATGCGAGTCTGCTAATTTGTTCGAAAAATGTTAACATTTTTATGGCTAATTAAATATATTCAAAATATGAATGTAGATTAGTACATATCTTTTTTATTGTTATATAAATATGAAAATGTTCTTTATCCCTGACTTTTGGCGTCACCATGTCTGCAACCTTATCTCAAAAGCCTATAATACTAAATTAACGTCAATTACTCAAAGACTACTAAATTTTAATTCCGCGAAAATATTTGCACGATTTTATATTGTATCAGTGATTAGCGTTATCTTTTCTGATACGAAACAATAGATCAATAAATCAAAATCGATTTACAGATATAATCTCTAATTTACATTTTGCGTTAAATAAATATACAGTTAATAGGATTATAAAATTGTATCTCAAAATTGTCTTATTTTGAATGGTAATTTATAATTGTTTTTAGTCATTGACCAAATTTCGTAGTAATTTTTAATACTTTAATGATATTAGGTAATTTTGCACTTGCAATCATTGATTTGTTATAAAAAATAGGGCTGAGAGATGTCTTGTTCTAGAGTAATTTGTACTTTTCAGATTGCTAATTGATAATTGTGTTAATTTACAATTCGTTGACTAAATTTCGTAGTAGTTTTCAGGAATATTTTGGATTAAAATTGCCATTTCTTGTTTTGGAGTACAATTATAACTTTTATATAGTATATATTATTACCAAGTCAATTTTTTTATTATTTTTATACATCATTTAAATATGTATAATATATGAAGAAATCTAGTTTTTTTTTTATTCAACGAATGGCTATGTTAGAAGTCGACCATGTGTAGTTCTTTTCTAGTTGTACTTCAGTTTTTTTGCCTAATTAATTTTGGTAATTGATATCACGTATTTCATATCAATTTAATTAACTAAATTATATCAAAATTAATTTTCTAGCTCTATTTGTTGCGGGAAATTTTTATTTTCTTTATCTAGGATACTAACTTTATCTTGGTACATCCCTCATAAATATTTGAAAGATACAAAATTTTAAATATTTAGAGATCTTTGCTTATGGTTTCAAACACAAAAATCTATTCATTTTCTTAACCATCTACAAAAGATATAAAATTAATTGTTCAGAAAATACAAACGTGTAAATCACAAATGTGTACTGGCTCCGGTTTTTTTCAATTTTCCAATGTTTTCCACAAAATTGATTTAAAATATTTTCAGTACTAAAAGAGAAAACAATAGGCTTTTGAATAACGCTAATTAGAAGGTGGTCCAACTAAACGCACTACCAGAAAATATCAATTGAAAAATAATTTATTTTTTTTCAGCTAATAATAAATGATTATTTGGCATCGACTGTTCTTCATAATGTGGTCTAAGTCAGTAAGAATAGAACCACGTAAATTTTTTTTTCGTTATCTTTTATGGTTACGCTAAAAAGTGAGTTTGAAAAAAGGGGCCACTTCCACATATTTTCAATGATTTCTCGGCCATAAGGCGAGATACAAAGTTGAAAATTAGTATATCGTTTATTTAAAAAGACCTTTAAAATGGCATATTTATTATTTTAATACCAGGGTGGGGCCGATTCTCTATGGCAATGCGCCCATACCCTTTCCTTAAATCTACCAAAGTTGAATTTGCAAAATGGAGAACTAGGAAAAAGTGCAATGGGTTTTTACTTATTACTGTACCTAAATAAATCATGGGTGAAAAGTCATGGATAAATGCAACTTGCTAGGTTATTAGGATTTTTGTTCATCCTGCAACAGGATAAAACTAGTGGTGCATGGCTTCGTGCCTTAAGGCAAATTACTGATACTTCCAGTATCGTAATTTTTTAAAGCTTGATTTTTTTAAAAAAAGCTTGATGTTTGAAAAAAAAAACTGGATAATAATCCTGCCAAGTGCATCTTCGAATGTACTGTATCTTTGAAACGGCTGGACCTGCTTTAGCCAAAAACCAATCAATACGTCCCCTAGTCTGCTCTATTATTATAAAACATTATCCTATAAAATTAAAACAATTAACTATGCTTGCAGACTTTATGGTGTATCTTCCGAATTACATTTGCCATGCTTTGATTGATTTACTACCAAACGGCGCTTGAACAAACAAAGCTATAATTTAATTTCAAATTCCCGATCTAATTTATTTCTTGGCCCGTCATCTAAATTTCTGATTATCGTCAACATATTAAACGAATGTGTTATATCTTTTCCTCTGTTAAGATTGTTTTGAGAAGTCGGCATCGTCGATCGAGTGCGTTTATTCTGTTATCAGATAGGTGGGGGCAGTCGAATGGACAACATGGCAAACGATGAGGCAGGTCGGGTTTTTCGCGAATATTTCGCGATACGTTGATATACAACAGGCGACAGACACCGGGCAGATTTGCGTATACTACTCGGCTGATCGTAAACGAAGTTTATATTAAGTAGATATAGTAGGGAAATAGTCTTTATCCTGTATAAACGTTTTATATTTAATTAATTTGCTTGGATATTGAAAATTGAATTCGATAGAGATAGAGTTGTGCTTACTAAAAAACCAATTGATTTTTATACAATTACTTCCTAATTAACTTTAAATTTTTATTTCTTGGTAAGAGCTGGCGAACACTAACTTAATATTAACACTTAATGGAATATATCAAATATGTTCAGTTTGCATCTAGTTTCCTTAAATT
This sequence comes from Ctenocephalides felis, assembly GCF_003426905.1. Lineage (NCBI taxonomy): Eukaryota > Metazoa > Arthropoda > Insecta > Siphonaptera > Pulicidae > Ctenocephalides > Ctenocephalides felis. The sequence continues at coordinate 8,629,079 of NW_020539724.1, read as the reverse complement.
ATTCAGGATGCTACTACTAGAGAATATGATTATAACATGAAAATTATACAAATTTTTTTAAAACCTATAAAATCTAGTAAAATTTGAAAATATTCAATTTTTAACAAATATTCCTAAATCTAGTAAAATTCAAAAAAAAATCATAAGTATTTAATATTCCTAAATATGCTTTTTCATATACTGACAATGAGGTGTTAAATATTCTAAAACTCACAGTTTTCTAATGTTTTATATTTTTTTCCAGAATTCTGATATTTAGAAATATATTGATTTTCTTTAATTATCTCTAATTACTTTAATATAATCGAGATTATTTTAAAGCATTTGATTTTTTTAAATGATTCAAAATTTATTTTTCAAATATTCTATAATTTTCATGAATATACAGTTAATGGGATTATGTACTTTCTGATAATTGTATTAATTGAAGATTAGTTGACCAAATTTTGTAGTAGTTTTTAATATTCTAATAATATTGTATAATTTTGCATTTGCAATCAATATTTTGTATTGTCTTGTTTTGAAGTAAATTGATCCTTTTAGATTGCTGATTGATAACAGTACTAATAAACAATTTGTTGACCAAATTTCGTAGTACAAGTAATTTACAAAATCTTATCAAATAATCAAAATATTATAAAATGATATTTATTTTTATTCTTTTAAAAAAGATTTTAATTTTCAATATAAATTCAATTCAATTTAAATCAATTGAACTTGGAAAAATTGTTTGTTCTGAATTTAAAAAAAAAGTATAGAAGTTTATTCAAAAGATTTTACAAAAATTACAAATCAACAAAATGTTTAAAAATTCTAATGGTCAGTGAAATTACAAAATCTCAAATTTTTATTGAATACTTTTATTATTTTTTTATGTAAATGCAATGTCAAATGTAACGTTCTAAATGTTTATAAATTACAGTTTTCTAAATTTTCAAAGAAAATTTTTGTGATATTTAGAAACTTATTAAATTTTACTTGTTTCGAATATCTCAAAATTTAATGACATAAAATAATACAAAATTGAAAGATAATATAAATATTCCAAAAATAATTTTTAAAATAGTTTAAAAAGACCATATTATGTAAAGCGTCTAAATAATAATTGAAAAATATGCAAACAATCCAATTAATAAATAAATTTGCTTCCTAGATAATAATTCGTTTTTAATATAAATTAATAATTTTACAAAGTTTTTAGAAATGCATATAAACAGCATACATTATTTATATTGTTAACGCCCAAATGATTAATCAAAATCATTTTCAGACTTACTTATCTTAGCGACTAACCTTATCAGAATTTTATTTGCTGTTTGCCTAATCTTGTGCAGACATTTATAGATTGGATATAATAAATTCTTCGTATTTTTATATTATTTAAATAAATTGCGTACATGATTGAGGGCGTAATATTTGTCCTATTGGGGATCTTCAAGAATAAGAAGTAAATATATGTTTTATACGCATGTTTGAAGAAAAATAACGAGTTGATTTGATATTTTTGTTGCGAAATTTTTGTAAATAAGGTAAAAGGATATAAAATCTTGGACTAATATCAGTTTATATACATTATTGTGAAAGAATATTAAATAAATATCAATTATCATAGTAACTTCATTGAAAGTTTTAGTTTCCAAAGTTGAAACTTCTAGGCACTTGTACGCCTGTGCCCATAAATTTCAACTCGTTAATCAAATACATATTTAAAGAACAGTATAAATTTATTTTAGTATCCTAATAGAATGCGTAAGTAATAAATATCGAATGTACGCAAATAAATCAACTACTTGTCTATTAAATTTTTTAGCCATAAAATAAATTACTTAAACAAATTATACTCAGGATAATGCACAGGTGCAGTTGAAATGTCATTGTCGATAATAAAATGATAAGTGTTATAGAACAACAATTTGTACTCACTCAAATTTGAATTGAATTTATCATTTAACTTGCAAAAATATTTGAAAATCAATAAAGTAAGAAATGCATATTCTAGGCGAAAATTGAACACAACATTTTGCTCTAGAGTTGTATGAAGAAATATAATTTAACTTGTTACAATATTTAAGAATAAATGTAATAATTAAAATTAATTTATTGCTTAAATATTTGCATGCGACTATTCATAATTTGATATTTCATGATTCAAGAATGTTAATCGTCTTGCTAATGAGAAAATTAATCTTTCAACCAAGAATAAATCTGTTCTACACTTTGTAAATAGTTTATAAATACGGGGTTTGAATTATTCAATTTTGTATATTTCTTGACCTTAGACAAATCTTTGCGTAAATATATTTTGAATACTAGTGCCAAATGCTTATTTTTAGAAGTTACGCACTTTATATTAGGAGACGTAAACACAAATTAAAGGAACTCTTTGATTCTAATCCTTTCTATAAATAAGTCATTAAGTAGATAAATGACTCACATATAATAAATTTTTTACCCCTTTCGAACTTAGCTGCTGGAATTTAATAGTTGATCAAAGTTCATTTACTAATATGACTCTAATACAATTTTGAACCGGTATGTATTTATCTTATCGATAAATGGCAAAAAGTTCAGTACATTTGTATATAATTAATTTAATAAAGTGGTTACCTGCTAGGTGAATAATTTAACCTATATTTCATGTAGAATGATTCTAACAACGACATCAAGTAACACAGTAGCCATATTATTGCAACATAGTTCTGTCGGCATTTTCTCTTTTCATAGCCGGCACAGAACTTGGAGCAACGATAGTCAAAGTGTCATGGAACAAATCATATTTATAAAAGTAATTAATAATTAATTAATATAAATAGGCATTTAAATTGTTATCTGCTTATAGAAGTATCCATTGTATATAAAATCACTAAATAATATCCATCCCCAAATGTTACTGGTAAGAGACTTTGAAAATTGTGATCTCAACATCTTGATTCTTCATTTTTAACTACCTAGATTTTTTGAAGGCAACCCAAAGATTTCCTTCTATTCAATTTGCAAATGCAAAGAAAGACCATTTTCATTTGTATACAAAAAAACATCTATAATTTAGGAGAAAACCGATGTCACCGATGTTGACATTAAATGGTTGTCGAATCTAGAATCTTCTGGTTGGAACTTTGAAGACCAAAGTTTTAGCCATTAAGCTAAATGGTTTTTCCTGATCTTGATTATTGGTTCATAATAATTTTCCAAATTTCCTTACAAATTTGGTTTGTTTACACTAATACCAGAAAACCACCTGGTGCCAATGCTTATTGACTTCAGGTGGTTTTCGAACTTGGAATTTTTTGGATGGAAGTTTGGAACCAAAGGTGTAAACATTAAGCCAAGTGGCTTTCCTTTATCTTCATTGTTGGTTCATAAGAATTCCCCGAATTTCTTTATAAATTAGGTATCTTTACACCAAATCCATTAAACTCTTGGGCGACCTAAATCCGCGATTCGTTGCACATTGCGTAACGTCGCCGTTCTTTCCGCCTAAACTTTTTACGGTTCGTAAAATAAAAATACCCACGAAAAGACTGGCGCTCGGTCGATGCAGTAGCTAAATAAAATTAGAAGAGTAAAAATGCAAAAACCGGTCGATGCCGGATCATAAATCGAACGAAAGCGAAATCATGTTATTAACGCCAGGTAATAAATAAGAAATAAATATCTTGGCAAATGTAATATATCGGCTTTTATCGCAAATAAACATTGAGTTGCGTAATATGTATTTTATTTTAAACTAGGATTTATCAACGCATAGGATAAGGAAACGTAGGACTTTTTCAAATGATATATTGTGGGTGTCATGAGCTTTCACGTGGCTTATATTTTGAAGCTTTGGTCTCCTAACCAAAATAAGGATTTACGTTTGACACATCTTGAAAAGCCTGATGTCAAGCAGTAGTAATAATAAAATAGTCCTACCCTGGTGTTTCCGCACCGAATTAAAAATCATCAGTATTAGATGCTTGTAAATTTAGTGAAATTGTTTATGTTAGGATTTTTATAATTCGGACGTTACAAGTCGGGCTTTTTAATTTCATCCAGTTGTTTTTACATATATTTATTAACAATTATTCATTAGGACTTTGCTAATAAGTTGGCAAAAATATTTAGGTTCATTATAGCAGTTTTGGGTTTATCATAGGTTTGTCGTACGCACAAGCTTTATTGTGCGAAACAAACATTTGAATTATTTTTTTTTAAATGAAATTAACAAGTATTTCACCATTTTACACTCTTGATTAAATTTTTCTACTTTTGATAGAAATTGCTAAAACACTTCAATGCATCTTTTCGAAGAAGAGTCTTTCTATGTCTACAAATTTTAAATTCATCGTTCAACGAAAAGTTCTAATTCTTGAAAACTTGGCGCTATTGTCTCATTGACTGTCCTAGAAAAATTATTCACTAAATATGGTTCCAAAGTTCGAATGAACCAAAGTGTCAAAAACTTACTATAGTAATCGAAAAATTGTCACAATTTTCCCAAAGCTCCAGGTTACATTTAAAAGCTCATAATTACCAAACTGCGTGAAATATATTTTATGTTTTTCAGAACACTTACGCTCAATACTGTTACCCCGTCTTGGCTTCAGGTTAACGTTGAGTTCTGGGACACCCAGTATATATATATATATATATATATATATATATATATATATATATCCGTCTCCCGTCCCTAATTGATCAGTAGCTTTTACGCAAAAATTGCAACACACATTTAACATTATGCAATGAAGAACAATTTCACGTACCGTATTATATATTTTTATTATACGATCCGACAAAAATAAATTATAACTTATCAAATATTAATTTGCAATTATCGTAACGCAATAAGTAGGTATATGGGTTTACAACTTATGAGAAGCTAATGGTAGTGAATTACTGAAACGTTAAGGAGGAGAAAGGAAAAGATGGTAATGCGATTGTTATTATTATTTTGTGAAGGAAATTTATGGTAATAATTATAGTAATTGTAATGAACTTAATATTTTATCATATAAGTTCATTATTGATTTTTAATCGATTGTTTTAAACACTGAAAATTCTGCTAACGTTAAACTGAACAAATGAAGAGCCTGTAGATAACATTGAAATATGAACACCCAGCACTCTTTTCTGCAGTACTTATAAAATATTTTAAATTTTACAAACGTTTCGAAACTTAGTTTGTCTCATCATTAGTATAAAATATTTTATATTGAATCACTAATATTAGGACCAGAACGTCCGTGTTATCCGATGCACAACCTGCATAGGTCGAGTGCTGCTGCATAGGAGGACTCTCGAAACTTTCATAAAGTTTTAAATATTTAATTAAAAGTGCAAAAATGAGGAGTACAGTATTTGTTTATATATATATATATATATATATATATATATCTTTTATTATGGCGTAGGTCTCCACAAAGACGCCCAACAAATACATTTATACTTTCTATAGGAACTTGTTGAACCGCGATGCTATTGCAAAACGAATTGAATAATTCATACTCATGGAATGTGATTGTGAGAATAAGATATCTCACAAGAAATTCTCTCGGAAGTTTCACAACCCTGGTTCGTGTGCTTCTGGAAGTCTTTTATATGTACAAGTATCAGTTGAATGTGTGAAAGTGGAAGCATTGAAAAAAAAGTGGTTTTCTTATCAGATATTGAAAGCCGATAACGGCTGATAGTGGTCTGCTTTTGATATTTTTGGCCGAGGTGCAAAAACATGGGTTGCAAGTTTCTTGATTTTGTGGGCGGCGTGAAAAGTGAATGTTAATGGCGTAATTAAAATAAGTATATAATAGGAAAATCTTGAGAATGTTAAATGCAACTAATGTGATTTTGTTACATAACTAAGAACAATTAGTACTAGCTACTTTTTTGGACTTGACTAAACTTAAATGTAGTTGAGCAAAAAAGATTAGTTAAAACCCATTTCTTTGCAATAAGCAAATGAAAGCAAAAAATTCGTACCTAATGCTTCAGCTAAAATTCTCAAACCAAATTTAAAACTGTAAGATATGTTGGTAGATTTAGGTATGTAGGTAAGACCAAGCGAACTGATGTTAAAATAAATCGTTTGTATAAAAGGAACTCATTTTTATTCAGAAATCCTATCTTAAAAATATTTGCTTATTAGAATTAATTAGAAAATAATCTACTAATTCAAGCACAGCTTTTTAAAGACAGTAATCGATTTATTTGCTGTATTTAGTAAAAATTTTTAAACTGTTGTAGTCTATTTCTTTATTGCTATAACTCCAACTGGCATTATTCTGTAGTTTATTATTTACTACATATATGTGTTTCTAATTTTCTATTTCAGTCTATAATTAAGCGAATATTCCATCGGGTCAAAAGATTATTTGAACAATTCAAGTAAATTCTAGTTATATCCATGGCTAACAATAAATTAATCAAATTATCGAACTAGTAAACAACGGATTTGTATGTCACATTCATATCAAATCGAGAAGCAAAATTTTCCAGTCTATTTTTCTTATTCGTAACATATAAATGTATTAGTTCTAATCAGTTTATAGTCAGCAAACAATATATTTTTATGATAAAGTTTTTATAATGAGTCATTACATCCTATAAAAAAAATTTGATGGGTATAGCAATCATCAATTATTGTAAGTGATAGTGTAAAAAATATTTTTTGCATGTTTATTTAGTGTTTTTAGTCTAAATTTTTCACACGAGAGGTAACCTACTTTTCTCGACATCAATTTGTCAACAAATATTCTTTGATTTATATGCGCTAATCAATTCTTTCAAATGATAACAAGGTCCCTTGCATTGTTTAGGCTATTCAAGCTAGATCAAACAGTTCAATTTTTTGACATCTTTGCTATCTTTATTATTTGATATAAAATATTTGACTAATATAAATAATGAATAAGGTTTGTAATGCTCCATCATGATATACAAGACCAAGGAAATATTTTATCATTATATTCTGAATTTATGCCCTTTTACAAATAATATGGTCCTACTTTATCATTTGCATTTATTTTTTATGAATAATTATTATAAATAATTAATTCAAAGATTTTTATAATAAGGAAGATCATAAGTTCTGGATTGTCTGGGACAGCACTGGATTTGTCTAAATTTTGTTCCAGAGTCAAATTTTTCGTGATTGTATAATGAAATTGAATCTTCATTGCTACTTGTTAAAAAAATATGACAACGCATCCAATATCTGAAGTGTGAGTTAAAAAGGAGAAAATTTCCAGATGTGCAAAAAAGAAAAAATCCAAAAGTGGGATAAATTACTATTTATTTTGTCGGTTGATCTATTCCATATAAACTATCAATTTCCACGAAATCTTTCTAGATGTTCCATTACATCTATGTTGAATGTCCGAAGACGCAGTGTGTTTTTATTTTCGTCTGTATGATTATTTCCTTTTAGCCTATGCCCTACATAGTGACGACGTAGGTTCTCCGTTCAAGACACCCACTTGAATTTTGTTACTCTGAACAGATAACGATAGAGGCAAAAATAAACGAATTTGTCCCAAATTCCACTAGGACAAATAATGTGCAGCATTCCTAAATTAATAACCCAGTTCTCGCGGTATAAACATAATTTTTGATAGTCGACCAGATTAATGACACTGACGTCTTGTTTTAGATGATTATGATATACTAATTCTTGAAATAAGGGGATTGATGGTTTTATGGATTTTTCCTTGTACAAATATTCAGTGAAACGTACCACATTTTTTATACAGGACTAGGAAATTGATACATTGCTAATATCTTTTGATATACAAATAAGGCTATTCAAAAAAAAATATTCCCAATTCATTTCATTATTAGCAATTTTTCTAATTATCTTGGAACTAATGAACTATTACCGTGCTGCGTTTTAATTGATATTAATCGTCCAATCTCTACATATTGATAGAGAAATAGTTTTATTTCTTGTATTTCTCATATTTAAAAAAATCCTAATTATTATATTAACCAGTACTCTATTCAATACATTAACCCTTTCTACTCGGCTATCATCCGAGTCCAAAGCATTAATATTTTTTTCCATCAACAAATGTATGGTACTACCCATTGAATTTTTCCATGGACTTCCTCATGATTTAATCAAAAACTCGATTTAATTACGAATTTTATATTTCGAAAGTTCTATGTACGTACTAATTATCACTTACAATTGAATAAACATGCTCAGTTTTATAATTAAATATGCTAAATTCGCATAAAAAGACTTATATTCATAAAACAGCTCTTATAATAAAGTAAATTTTAGAAATCTTGTTGTTTGCTCAGTAACTTTCGTACATGTAAATTAATAGTATTCGCGTTCAATTTGACTCATATATTTATATTAGTTGTTGGTTTTCACCTTAAATCACAACTTTGTAATTTTAATATTTTTTTTAATAAAAAATTAAAATAATAGTAACTGTGAACTCTATAAACTATGCAAATTGCGGAACCAAGTACCATTTCTTTTATTGATTGCTATTGATGATGCAAATGAACATCAAGTATCAATAAAAAGGAAATACTTGATTTTATGTATGAATGATTCATATGCGTCATTAAAAATTATATCGACTCCATTCGGACAATTATATAATTTTGTGCGCGCATATGTGCGTATGTTATCTAAGATTTTAGGTCTATGTATCTAGGGCACGATGCGTAGGGCCAAGTGAATAGATAGCGCTCTGGATTGAGTTGACCCACAAAAAAATTAATTCCGTCTGCCAAAGGCTTCTTGTATAGATAGACTCTCATTCACATAAGAATTTAATGTTATCGCGTTCAATATAATAGACTTGTTTGCGCTTCTCAAATTTTTCTGGACAAAAACAAATGCATTCATATAAACGATCATCTAAAATAGTAATAGTCCTTGGAAAAATTCTACGAATTATAATTAGTAATTACTTGGAGTAGTTAGATTATTTTTGTTAGGCCTGTATGATGCTTCTGAATGAATAATCATGATTTTACACTATATTTATAAATATTATATAATTTACTAAACTATAGCAAATCCTTCTGTCGTTCAATAATCGATAATCGCTCTTGGTTCGTTGATGGGACCATTACAATTTTTATGCAGTTCTCGGTGCAATTGTTTGTTATTGTTTGAATTCATTATTATTTCCGGGTCCAAATTTGCCAACCAAATTAGTAGCGGTACAAATAAAAATTAGGCCAAATCGACAAAAACTGCGAGATATATTCGCAGCAACGATCAAAACAAACATTCTAAACCGGTATGCAATTTCTTATCTGCAAAGGAAAGTAAAAGTATTTCCGATACACATTTGCGAATACGGTAACAGTCAAGTAATGTGCGTTCGTTGCTTTGTAATTGATGGTGTAATTACATGTCTTGTGCGTATTTATATATCTGCACAATGTACACCAGGCTACCTTCACGATTCAGACTCGACCTTGGTCAATGGTGGACGTAATGGACAGGATATAAGGGCCAGATTTATAACAAATATCACCAGACAATATATAGACCAAGAGGCTACTTCAATAAACTGTACCAATGCAAAATTTAAAAATCACATTTGAAGCAGTCAACGTTGATGTCTTCCTAGCAAACCACCATCATGTTACTGCGCCTCTTGGACTTACATAACGAATCAACATACACTATTAAATTTTTCAAATTATTATTAATTTTGAATCCCTTTGTCAGTGTATTCATTATAAATTGCATAAACTCCGAAGTCAGTTGCTCAAATATAAAGAAACCAATTTTCTCGCACCATTAAATAAATTCACTTTTATTCATCGTGCAATACCGTAACATTATATTGGTTGCGGTCGATGTCTAAGGCATGAAATACATTTAACAATATAAACGACTTGGATACGAATGGATTAGCAATCGAATAATCTTTTCTAATCCAATAATAATATACCAATTTCACATAAATGACTAAAGTATAGAAATATCCATATAAATAGATAATTGATAAAATGATTAATTATTGTTGTGTATGTAGCTATAATATAAAACGAAAGCAAAAAGAAACATAGTCTAAAAGTATCTAAAGATCAGTGGTTAGTTTGTGCAGTCTGGCATACTTTGTTGGCTAAATCGTTTGGGTTATAGACTATAAATTGTATATTTTCATTGCATTTTTTACAACTATTTTTATTGATTTACCTTACTCTTTGAAAAACTGCTCAATTGGTAACACATCAACATTCAAGGGCTAATTAAATGATGGTCATGATAACCTTATGCAGGAAACGACATTCTTTGATAGCAAAAGAATAAAGGTAAAATGGTCAAGCTGCCATGAGGTCTTGAAAAACTGGTCAATTGGTAACACATCAACATTCAAGATCTCATGGTAGCTTGGCCATTTTACCTTTATCATCTTTCTATCAAAGGATGTCCTTTCTTGCATAAGGTAATCAACACCATCATTTGACTAGTCCTGAAACTTTAATATAATAAAAAATAAAATAGTTTCATTACCTAAATAATATTCTTTGCTAATGTGATTGGAAAACTGACTCTATTTATTGTTTTATTTCTGTTGCATTTTATACAAATATTAATAGTGACTTACCATTATCTAATTATTATTTTCAATATTACTTCTTGAATGTTGATATATCACCAATTGACCAGTTTTTCATACATAGCAGCTTGACTATTTTTAGAAAAACTGATTCAACTGATTGGAAAACTGTCTCAATTTTTAAAATGTTTCTTTCTGTTGCATTTTATACAAAAAATTTGTGATTTACAATTTTTCTGATATTAATATTTCTCATATTATCCTCTCAATATTATTTCACCTATTGACTAGTTTTTCAAGATCTAATGGCGGCTTGAACATTTTCTCTCATCTTATTAAGAGTCTTTTCCTCGCGCTAAGCTGTGAGATTATCATGGCCAGCATTTGAATAATCCCAAAACTTAAAAATAATAAAAAATAATGAAATTTCAATATTATTTAAATAATATTCTCCATTAATCCATTATCCAGGCCACCGCGCATTACCTATGCATGTGCATACCCGCGCGCGCAAGCAAATCTACGTGATCGTACAATGGGCGAAATGAATTTGCATTTTGATGCGGGGTAATTGACTTATGTCATCCGACAAACAATGGGCTGGTCTTCTACTCTAATTCTTTACTATTTGCTATTATACATCTTTTGCATACATATTTAACGATACACCCATACGAGAATCTTTAGATATTCGTGTAGGACTTCGGAGAGAGGCAGTATTGCAATGCGGTTTTGCAGCACTCCTAGTGAAGGATTGATGTTAAAATTGGTTTTATTGGATTTAGTGGATTAGTAGTTGAAGCTTCCAATCAGAAGTTCCTATATACATAGCATGTGTTCCTAGTGAGAATAGTCTTCTCCTGGTCCTAATTAAAGGAACTAACTAAGTTTTAATTTTATTTCTATTACCACTCTTTCAACTTGGCAAAACATATTGCATCATTAATGTGCATTTAATGTACTTTTACTTACTTCTATTACACCGTATTATTTCACACTTTGCGTGTCGGACGTGATCCCACGCACGCGCGCCTATAGTGTTTTTTCAAAACGGAAAAATAATTCCCGAGCTGAAATTTACCATAAATAAATAGAATTAAACTTGCACTTTCGCCGCCATCTACTTTTCGTTCTGACTTCTAAAAGTCTCCTCCCGCCACTTGGACTTTTTTGTTTGTGTTCGTTCGATCGTGTTTTCTTACGTAATAAGATGAGCTGTGGCATAATAGTTCCCCACTGCTGAGGTTGTAAACGGAAATGTAACACTAATAAAGATTTTCTATGTCAGGAGAAATATAGTGAAAGACGTAGTAACTATTAGAATATTTGATAGTTGGATGCATGGTTTTGGAGAATTTACTTATCCACAAAGGCATATCGTGTGCAGCCTTTCAGCCAACCTCAGGATGAGGCGTTTTATAGGACAACCCTATCGGTTGTTGCATCTTGTTGTTCAAGTTTTTATTGATGCAGGAATGCTGGATAAAGCCTATTTTTACTTGGAAACCTATTGCCATCTATAAGCAAACCCCCATGTCACTTTTGGTCAACTTTAGGCTGTCTGAGGCCATACCTCTAGGCACTAGCCAACGTAGGAACCAATTACATATGTAATCCTTCACAGTGAAAATTTTTAATCCTTTTATTTCTAAAAGGAGGAACAAAGTCTTTGGTTCAATACAAGTGCAGTTTCTATTATATGACTTGTCGTTTCTATGTATATGATGGTTCTCACGTTTTCGCTTGGACTTTTACGATTTTCCATCGCTAGTGACCCATATCTTCGATTGTGGTTACAAATTAGATGTTCGAAGAGTTTGATTATAGATTTGAAATTCGATTATACTTATATAACGATGTACTGAAATGATTTGCAAATATGTATGAAAATTACTCGATTTAACTCCATTGCTTCTCTACTTTGTTCATGCCTTAATTTTTGCTATAAGTTTTTTTAAAGTAATGTGTATATGTGTATTTAAAGTATGTTTCTATAAAGACTTCGTTACCTCAATTATCTCAATTATTTCCTACCAAGGTGTAAATTCTAAGGCAATATTGCAAACTTAACCAGAGGTTATAGTTATCATGCCTGCAAAAACATGATTGAACGTTTTTTAAGAGCAGTAATTATGGATTTATAGAAATATGGTAATTTTTCATACGAAAGGTTCAAAAGTCAATCGCTTCGAGCTTGAATCTGATCTCTGATGATGGATGATGAGATACTTGTAATGAGTTTCGCATTATAGCTTTTACTTTTAACGTTTGAAAATAAATAGATTCAACAAACTATAGCAAA
>NW_020539724.1:8581103-8615260 GCF_003426905.1 Ctenocephalides felis | reverse complement strand
AAAGACCATTTTCATTTGTATACAAAAAACATCTATAAAAACCGATGTCACCGATGTTGACATCAAATGGCTGTCGAACCTGCAATCTTCTGGTTGGAACTTGAAAGACCAAAGTTTTAACCATTAAGCTAAATGGTTTTTCCTGATCTTGATTATTGGTTCATAATAACTTTCCGAATTTCCTTACATTTAAATTTAGTTTGTTTACACCAATACCAGAAAACCATCTGGTGCCAATGCTTATTGCCATCAGATGGTTTTCGAACTTGGAATTTTTTGGATGGAAGTTTGGAACCAAAGGTGTAAACATTAAGCCAAGTGGCTTTCCTTTATCTTCATTGTTGGTTCATAAGAATTCCCCGAATTTCTTTATAAATTAGGTATTTTTACACCAAATCCATTAAACTCTTGGGCGACCTAAATCCGCGATTCGTTGCACATTGCGTAACGTCGCCGTTCTTTCCGCCTAAACTTTTTACGGTTCGTAAAATAAAAATACCCACGAAAAGACTGGCGCTCGGTCGATGCAGTAGCTAAATAAAATTAGAAGAGTAAAAATGCAAAAACCGGTCGATGCCGGATCATAAATCGAACGAAAGCGAAATCATGTTATTAACGCCAGGTAATAAATAAGAAATAAATATCTTGGCAAATGTAATATATCGGCTTTTATCGCAAATAAACATTGAGTTGCGTAATATGTATTTTATTTTAAACTAGGATTTATCAACGCATAGGATAAGGAAACGTAGGACTTTTTCAAATGATATATTGTGGGTGTCATGAGCTTTCACGTGGCTTATATTTTGAAGCTTTGGTCTCCTAACCAAAATAAGGATTTACGTTTGACACATCTTGAAAAGCCTGATGTCAAGCAGTAGTAATAATAAAATAGTCCTACCCTGGTGTTTCCGCACCGAATTAAAAATCATCAGTATTAGATGCTTGTAAATTTAGTGAAATTGTTTATGTTAGGATTTTTATAATTCGGACGTTACAAGTCGGGCTTTTTAATTTCATCCAGTTGTTTTTACATATATTTATTAACAATTATTCATTAGGACTTTGCTAATAAGTTGGCAAAAATATTTAGGTTCATTATAGCAGTTTTGGGTTTATCATAGGTTTGTCGTACGCACAAGCTTTATTGTGCGAAACAAACATTTGAATTATTTTTTTTTAAATGAAATTAACAAGTATTTCACCATTTTACACTCTTGATTAAATTTTTCTACTTTTGATAGAAATTGCTAAAACACTTCAATGCATCTTTTCGAAGAAGAGTCTTTCTATGTCTACAAATTTTAAATTCATCGTTCAACGAAAAGTTCTAATTCTTGAAAACTTGGCGCTATTGTCTCATTGACTGTCCTAGAAAAATTATTCACTAAATATGGTTCCAAAGTTCGAATGAACCAAAGTGTCAAAAACTTACTATAGTAATCGAAAAATTGTCACAATTTTCCCAAAGCTCCAGGTTACATTTAAAAGCTCATAATTACCAAACTGCGTGAAATATATTTTATGTTTTTCAGAACACTTACGCTCAATACTGTTACCCCGTCTTGGCTTCAGGTTAACGTTGAGTTCTGGGACACCCAGTATATATATATATATATATATATATATATATATATATATCCGTCTCCCGTCCCTAATTGATCAGTAGCTTTTACGCAAAAATTGCAACACACATTTAACATTATGCAATGAAGAACAATTTCACGTACCGTATTATATATTTTTATTATACGATCCGACAAAAATAAATTATAACTTATCAAATATTAATTTGCAATTATCGTAACGCAATAAGTAGGTATATGGGTTTACAACTTATGAGAAGCTAATGGTAGTGAATTACTGAAACGTTAAGGAGGAGAAAGGAAAAGATGGTAATGCGATTGTTATTATTATTTTGTGAAGGAAATTTATGGTAATAATTATAGTAATTGTAATGAACTTAATATTTTATCATATAAGTTCATTATTGATTTTTAATCGATTGTTTTAAACACTGAAAATTCTGCTAACGTTAAACTGAACAAATGAAGAGCCTGTAGATAACATTGAAATATGAACACCCAGCACTCTTTTCTGCAGTACTTATAAAATATTTTAAATTTTACAAACGTTTCGAAACTTAGTTTGTCTCATCATTAGTATAAAATATTTTATATTGAATCACTAATATTAGGACCAGAACGTCCGTGTTATCCGATGCACAACCTGCATAGGTCGAGTGCTGCTGCATAGGAGGACTCTCGAAACTTTCATAAAGTTTTAAATATTTAATTAAAAGTGCAAAAATGAGGAGTACAGTATTTGTTTTATATATATATATATATATATATATATCTTTTATTATGGCGTAGGTCTCCACAAAGACGCCCAACAAATACATTTATACTTTCTATAGGAACTTGTTGAACCGCGATGCTATTGCAAAACGAATTGAATAATTCATACTCATGGAATGTGATTGTGAGAATAAGATATCTCACAAGAAATTCTCTCGGAAGTTTCACAACCCTGGTTCGTGTGCTTCTGGAAGTCTTTTATATGTACAAGTATCAGTTGAATGTGTGAAAGTGGAAGCATTGAAAAAAAAGTGGTTTTCTTATCAGATATTGAAAGCCGATAACGGCTGATAGTGGTCTGCTTTTGATATTTTTGGCCGAGGTGCAAAAACATGGGTTGCAAGTTTCTTGATTTTGTGGGCGGCGTGAAAAGTGAATGTTAATGGCGTAATTAAAATAAGTATATAATAGGAAAATCCTGAGAATGTTAAATGCAGTTAATGTGATTTTGTTACATAATTAGGAACTATTAGTACTAGCCACTTTTTTGGACTTGACTGAACTTAAATGTAGTTGAGCAAAAACGTTTAGTTAAAAGCCATTTTTTGCAATTAGCAAATGAAAGCTAAAAATGCGCACACATTGCTGTAGCAAAAATTTCAAAACCGATTAAAAAATTTAAAACTGTAAGATCTGTTGGTAGATTTTTGGTAAAGACCGAGAGATTGATGTTAATATAAAACGTTTATCTAAATTGAACCCTTTTTTGTCAAGAAATCCTATCTTAAAAATGTTTCATTTTTTAATTTAAGCACAGCTTTTTAAAGACAGAAATCAATTTATTTGCTGTATTTAGCAATAATTTTTAAAAATTGTACTCCATTTCCTTATTGCAATAACTCCAACTGGCAATATTCTGTAGTTCATTATTTACTTCATATAACAGCATATATGTGTTTCTAATTTTCTATTTCAGTCTATAATTAAGCCCATCGGGTCAAAAGATTATTTGAACAATTCAAGTAAATTCTAGTTATATCCATGGCTAACAATAAATTAATCAAATTATCGAACTAGTAAACAACGGATTTGTATGTCACATTCATATCAAATCGAGAAGCAAAATTTTCCAGTCTATTTTTCTTATTCGTAACATAAATGTATTAGTTTTAATCAGTATGTAGTCAGCAAACAATATATTTTTATGATAAAGTTTTTATAATGAGTCATTATACCCTATAAAAAAATTTGATGGGTATAGCAATCATCAATTATTGTAAGTGATAGTGTAAAAAATATTTTTTGCATGTTTATTTAGTGTTTTTAGTCTAAATTTTTCACACGAGAGGTAACCTACTTTTCTCGACGTCAATTTGTCAACAAATATTCTTTGATTTATATGCGCTAATCAATTCTTTCAAATGATAACAAGGTCCCTTGCATTGCTTAGACTATTCAAGCTAGATCTAACAGTTCAATTTTTAGACACTTTTGCTATCATTATTATTTGATATAAAATATTTGGCTAATATAAATAATAAGGTTTGTAATGCTCCATCATGATATACAAGACCAAGGAAATACGTTATCACTATATTCTAAATTTATACACAAAATAATATGGTCCTACTTTATCATTTGCATTTATTTTTAATAAATAATTATTATAAATAATTAATTACAAGATTTTTATAATAAGGATGATCATAAGTTCTGGATTGTCTGGGACAGCACTGGATTTGTCTAAACTTTGTCCTAGAATCAAATTTTTAGTGAATGTAGGATGAAATTGAATCTTCATTATTACTTGTTAAAAAAAAAATATGACAATGCATCCAATATCTGATGTGTGAGTTAAAAAAAGGAGAAAATATCCGGATTTCCAAAAAAGAAAAAATCCAAAAGAGGGATAAATTACTATTTATTTTGTCGGTTGATCTATTCCATATAAATGATCATTTTCTCAGAAATCTAACGATGTTTCATTACATCTATCTTGAATGTTCGAAGACGCAGTATGTTTTTATTTTCGTCTGTATGATTATTTCCTTTTAGCCTATGCCCTACATAGTGACGACGTAGGTTCTCCGTTCAAGACACCCACTTGAATTTTGTTACTCTGAACAGATAACGATAGAGGCAAAAATAAACGAATTTGTCCCAAATTCCACTAGGACAAATAATGTGCAGCATTCCTAAATTAATAACCCAGTTCTCGCGGTATAAACATAATTTTTGATAGTCGACCAGATTAATGACACTGACGTCTTGTTTTAGATGATTATGATATACTAATTCTTGAAATAAGGGGATTGATGGTTTTATGGATTTTTCCTTGTACAAATATTCAGTGAAACGTACCACATTTTTTATACAGGACTAGGAAATTGATACATTGCTAATATCTTTTGATATACAAATAAGGCTATTCAAAAAAAAATATTCCCAATTCATTTCATTATTAGCAATTTTTCTAATTATCTTGGAACTAATGAACTATTACCGTGCTGCGTTTTAATTGATATTAATCGTCCAATCTCTACATATTGATAGAGAAATAGTTTTATTTCTTGTATTTCTCATATTTAAAAAAATCCTAATTATTATATTAACCAGTACTCTATTCAATACATTAACCCTTTCTACTCGGCTATCATCCGAGTCCAAAGCATTAATATTTTTTTCCATCAACAAATGTATGGTACTACCCATTGAATTTTTCCATGGACTTCCTCTTGATTTAATCAAAAACTCGATTTAATTACGAATTTTATATTTCGAAAGTTCTATGTACGTACTAATTATCACTTACAATTGAATAAACATGCTCAGTTTTATAATTAAATATGCTAAATTCGCATAAAAAGACTTATATTCATAAAAGAGCTCTTATAATAAAGTAAATTTTAGAAATCTCGTTGTTTGCTCAGTAACTTTCGTACATGTAAATTAATAGTATTCGCGTTCAATTTGACTCATATATTTATATTAGTTGTTGGTTTTCACTTTAAAACAAAACTTTGAGATTTTGATTTTTTTTAATACAAAATTAAAATGATAGTAACTCTGAACTCTATAAACTATGCAAATTACGGTGCCAAGTACCATTTCTTTTATTGATTGCTATTGATGATGCAAATGAACATCAAGTATCAATAAAAAGGAAATACTTGATTTTATATATGAATGATTCATATGCGTCATTAAAAATTATATCGACTCCATTCGGACAATCATATAATTTTGTGCGCGCATATGTGCGTATGTTATCTAAGATTTTAGGTCTATGTATCTAGGGCACGATGCGTAGGGCCAAGTGAATAGATAGCGCTCTGGATTGAGTTGACCCACAAAAAAATTAATTCCGTCTGCCAAAGGCTTCTTGTATAGATAGACTCTCATTCACATAAGAATTTAATGTTATCGCGTTCAATATAATAGACTTGTTTGCGCTTCTCAAATTTTTCTGGACAGGAACAAATGCATTCTTATAATAGATCATCGAAAATTCTAATAGTCCTTCGAAAAATTCTACCAAATTAAAATTAGTAAATACTTGGAGGAGTTAGATGCGAATAGCATCATGAGCATAATCATGATTTTACTAAAATTTATTAAATCCTCCTGTCCTTTATGATAATCGCTCTTGGTTCGTTAATGGGACCATTACAATTATTATGCAGTTCTCGGTGTAATTATTGTTTGAATTCCTTATTATTTCCGCGTCCAAATTTGCCAACCAAATTAGTAGCGGTTCAAATAAAAATTAGGCCAAACCGACAAAAACTTCGAGATAAATTCGCAGCAACGATCAAAACAAACATTCTAAACCGGTATGCATAATTTCTTATCTGCAAAGGAAAGTAAAAGTATTTCCGATACACATTTGCGAATACGGTAACAGTCGAGTAATGTGCGTTCGTTGCTTTGTAATTGATGGTGTAATTACATGTCTTGTGCGTATTTATATATCTGCACAATGTACACCAGGCTACCTTCACGATTCAGACTCGACCTTGGTCAATGGTGGACGTAATGGACAGGATATAAGGGCCAGATTTATAACAAATATCACCAAACAATATATAGACTACGAGACTATTTAAATAAACTGTACCAATACAAAATTTAAAAATTCACATTTGAAGCAGTCAACGTTGATGTCTTCCTAGCAAACCACCATCGGGTTACTGCACCTCTTGGACTTACATAACGAATCAACATACACTATTAATATTTTCAAATTATTATTAATTTTGAATCCCTTTGTCAGTGTATTCATTATAAATTGCATAAACTCCGAAGCCAGTTGCTCAAATATAAAGAAACCAATTTTCTCGCACCATTAAATAAATTCACTTTTATTCATCGTGCAATACCGTAACATTATATTGGTTGCGGTTGATGTCTAAGGCATGAAATACATTTAACAATATAAACGACTTGGATACGAATGGATTAGCAATCGAATAATCTTTTCTAATCCAATAATAATATACCAATTTCACATAAATGACTAAAGTATAGAAATATCCATATAAATAGATAATTGATAAAATGATTAATTATTGTTGTGTATGTAGCTATAATATAAAACGAAAGCAAAAAGAAACATAGTCTAAAAGTATCTAAAGATCAGTGGTTAGTTTGTGCAGTCTGGCATACTTTGTTGGCTAAATCGTTTGGGTTATAGACTATAAATTGTATATTTTCATTGCATTTTTTACAACTATTTTTATTGATTTACCTTACTCTTTGAAAAACTGCTCAATTGGTAACACATCAACATTCAAGGGCTAATTAAATGATGGTCATGATAACCTTATGCAGGAAACGACATTCTTTGATAGCAAAAGAATAAAGGTAAAATGGTCAAGCTGCCATGAGGTCTTGAAAAACTGGTCAATTGGTAACACATCAACATTCAAGATCTCATGGTAGCTTGGCCATTTTACCTTTATCTTCTTTCTATCAAAGGATGTCCTTTCTTGCATAAGGTTATCATGGCCATCATTTGACTAGCCTTAAAACTTTAATACAATAAAAAATAAAATAATTTCATTACTTAAATAATATTCTTTGCTAATGTGATTGGAAAACTGACTCTATTTATTAAATGTTTATTTTTGTTGAATTTCATACAAATATTTATAGTGACTTACCAATATCTAATTATTATTTTCAATATTACTTCTTGAATGTTGATATATCACCAATTGACCAGTTTTTCATACATAGCAGCTTGACTATTTTTAGAAAAACTGATTCAACTGATTGGAAAACTGTCTCAATTTTTAAAATGTTTCTTTCTGTTGCATTTTATACAAAAAATTTGTGATTTACAATTTTTCTGATATTAATATTTCTCATATTATCCTCTCAATATTATTTCACCTATTGACTAGTTTTTCAAGATCTAATGGCGGCTTGAACATTTTCTCTCATCTTATTAAGAGTCTTTTCCTCGCGCTAAGCTGTGAGATTATCATGGCCAGCATTTGAATAATCCCAAAACTTAAAAATAATAAAAAATAATGAAATTTCAATATTATTTAAATAATATTCTCCATTAATCCATTATCCAGGCCACCGCGCATTACCTATGCATGTGCATACCCGCGCGCGCAAGCAAATCTACGTGATCGTACAATGGGCGAAATGAATTTGCATTTTGATGCGGGGTAATTGACTTATGTCATCCGACAAACAATGGGCTGGTCTTCTACTCTAATTCTTTACTATTTGCTATTATACATCTTTTGCATACATATTTAACGATACACCCATACGAGAATCTTTAGATATTCGTGTAGGACTTCGGAGAGAGGCAGTATTGCAATGCGGTTTTGCAGCACTCCTAGTAAAGGATTGATATCAACATTGGTTTTATTGAGGTTTTTCAATGGGTTAGTAGTTAAAGCTATCAATCAGAAGTTGCAAATTCAATTCCAGCCTGATACCAAGTAGTAGTAACATTGGCTTTCTTTTGATATCTTTAATGATATCCTTTTCTCCTGATTTTCCTTAACTTCTTAGACCAATTAGGAACAAACTAATAACAACTTTTTCAACGTGGCATGAACATATTACGTTATTAATGTGCATTTAATGTACTTTTACTTCTATTACACCGTATTATTTCACACTTTGCGTGTCGGACGTGATCCCACGCACGCGCGCCTATAGTGTTTTTTCAAAACGGAAAAATAATTCCCGAGCTGAAATTTACCATAAATAAATAGAATTAAACTTGCACTTTCGCCGCGTTCTACTTTTCGCTCTGACTTCTAAAAGTCTCTCCTCCCGCCACTTGGACTTTTTTGTTTGTGTTCGTTCGATCGTGTTTTCTTACGTAATAAGATGAGCTGTGGCTTGTGTGCAAGTTGGATAATAATAATAATAGTTCCCCACTGCTAAGGTTGTAAACGGAAATGTAACACTAATAAAGATTTTCTATGTCAGGAGAAATATAGTAAAAGACTGTAGTAAATATTAGAATATTTGCTTGTTGGATGCCAGGTTTTGGGAAACTTATTTATCCACAAAGGCATATCGTGTGCAGCCTCTCAGCCAACCTCAGGATGTGGCTTTTCATGGGTGACAACTTAAATTGTTGTTCTATCTTATTGTTCAAGTTTTCATTGATGCAGGAATGCTGGGTAGAGCCTATTTTCACTTGGAAACCTATTGCCATCTATAAGCAAACCCCCATGTCACTTTTGGTCAACTTTAGGCTGTCTGAGGCCATACCTCTAGGCACTAGCCAACGTAGGAGCCAATTACATATGTAATCCTTCAGTGAAAATTTTTAATCCTTTTATTTCTAAAAGGAGGAACAAAGTCTTTGGTTCAATACAAGTGCAGTTTCTATTATGACTTGTCGTTTCTATGTATATGATGGTTCTCACGTTTTCGCTTGGACTTTTACGATTTTCCATCGCTAGTGACCCATATCTTCGATTGTGGTTACAAATTAGATGTTCGAAGAGTTTGATTATAGATTTGGAATTCGATTATACTTATATAACGATGTACTGAAATGATTTGCAAATATATATGAAAATTACTCGATTTTACTCCATTGCTTCTCTACTTTGTTCATGTCTTAATTTTTGCTATAAATTCTTTTAAAGTAATGTGTAGACTTTACGAAAACGTTATCTAATAAATATCTCATTGTTTCTATAAAGACTTCGTTACCTCAATTATCTCAATTATTTCCTACCAAGGTGTAAATTCTAAGGCAATAATGCAAACTTAACCAGAGGTTATAGTTATTATGTTACGCCTGCAAAAACATGATTGAACGTTTTTTAAGAGCAGTAATTATGGATTTATAGAAATATGGTAATTTTTCATACGAAAGGTTCAAAAGTCAATCGCTTCGAGCTTGAATCTGATCTCTGATGATGGATGATGAGATACTTGTAATGAGTTTCGCATTTATAGCTTTTACTTTCAACCAGTGAAAATAAATATATGGGTAATAATTTGAAAAAATCCATATGATAGGACATGTTATTATTTCATGGAACTTGTAATGGAATGGCTATGGTTGCACCAAAAATTAGCCGAGACTTTTTTGAAGTTGCTAATAAACGATTTAGTCTATGCAACTTATACAAATTATAGCAAAATTCTGATAATTGTGTAGTGGATATACAATTATCAAATTATCACACAGATTTGCATATGTCTCCAAAATGAGTTGGATAAAAATCCATAGCTGCCGGTGTTACGCTCAAATATATTCACATATATCTAAGTATACTATCATATAATTCTATATTATTTATAATAGACTTAATAATTCTAAAAGTTACTTTCGATTTTATCATAAAGATAAACCAGTAAACACTTTTGATTTGTTTGGAAGGTGTGGTTAATATTATGGTAATATATGCCCTGGCAGTTATAGGTGCAAGAATGAATTAAGATTTTTTATGGAAAACTCATGTGAAGATCGGAAATAGGTTTGAGGACTCTATATATACATAATATAACATTTTATTACATACATTAAAAATACAAAAGCTATTCTGCTCCATTTAAAAAAAATAGTAGTATTGTATAGTATAGGCGTATAATTATCATTTCTATTCTATTATTGAATGAACTCATCTTCTTTTATTTACTCATCCAAAAAACGCGGGGACAATGATAAGATAGGAATATCGTAGTAAAGATTGTTTTACTATGCTTATGTGTGTATTTGAATTTCTTATCAAACAACAGATAAGATTATGCATGTGAATTATTTGTTATCTTAAACCTGACATCATTAAAATATTTTTGTGTATTTACTAAAAAAAAAGTATAAAATATGCTTGAAATTGATTTTGAAATGATTAATCCATAATCTCGTATTCGTTTCTATCAATTCATTCTATCATTTTTTTAATTTAATTTACATAATCCATAGGTGTGAGTGATTGAGATATTGAGAATATTAATAATTTACGAAATGCAATTCTTTATAAGTAATTATTTGATACATTTTTTAAATCTAAATAAATAAAATGAAATACCTAAACCATGGGAAAAAGATCACAAAACCATATTACAATATTGTGATAACAATTTTTAACATCCAATATACCTACTTGGAATATTTGCAATATATGAATTTTTATTTATATATACACATATGGTAGAGAATTAGTACGTAGAGTATTTTGTAAATTATCAGTTATATATCAAATTCATTTTTTTGTGCTTATTTATAATATATTTATAAAGGCATTTTAATTTCAGAAAACATGAAGGTGACTTCTAATGGTGAGTTAATTTTTTTTTATAGATCCTTTAATTTCTTTGCAATTTAATCATATTTGCATATATATATATATATATATATATATATATATATACTTGTATCTATATATAATATTGCTTAAGGATAAGTATGTATGCAAATACATACATGTATGTATGGATCATAAGTATCCCATATGCATATTACATCTATAATAGGTCAACCTAACGATAAATTAAAATCGGTACTAAAGTCATTAAAGCCGATATGCAATAAATTCATAAGTAAATAATTCATATAAAAATCTAGAGATGTGCTGTGCAAAAACACGTATAAAATACTGATTTCTCGTCTCATTAACTCAACCTGACATTTCATAAATTGACCGGTTACTCAGGAATGATAGACTTGTGCAAAAACTAGATATCTTCTTGAAGAAAACATCCTCTGATCCATAAGTCCTTACATAGAATTTTGCCTCGGGATGGATGATCTAGCTTATCATGATCTATAAATTGATAGTATAGCGGCATACTTTCATTTTATTTAATATTTTAAATTTTTATTATACAATTGAATCTATTACTAAAATTTTTTATTCGATGCTACTCTTCTTCACACGGAATATTTTCAAAACTGTTATAATTTTTAAGACAATCAGTTCTGACCTACTTTTCTGAATCACAAGTAAAGTTAAGCATCTAATCGTATTGTTTATGATAACATAGTAACAAGATTTGAAAACTAAACAAAAAAATTATATAGTAATGAAAATTGAAAATAGTGTTACACAATTTGTAATAAATCGTTCTGGCAAATACGTAGATGGTAAAATGATTGATTGCGTCCAGGAACATGATACATAGATTGCAGATAGTAATAAAATAAATTAAGTTTCTATTAATACCTTTACATGAAGAATTTTAATTATATTTGCATATTATGAAAAAAGTTTTGAAGTGATATAAAGTATCATAAATTAAATTTTAGACAATTGCTCCAGGAAGATAAATAAAATAATACACTGAAGCTAACAGATTTAAATTTGTATGTTCTATTTCTTGCTTTTTTTTGGAAGATGAACCTTTGAAAATTATTATTTCAAACTGAAATCAACTTAGTATTTGATAAACTTGGCTCAATTCTGATTTACTTCAAACTTTTTATATTTTTTCTGTAGATAAATGCAGAAGTAATGATTTGGGTTTTATTTCGAACTTTGTATTTGTTAACTTTGCTTAAATGTGATTTAATTTTATTCCACATTTTTTATATTTTCCTTGAAAATGAATGGATAAGAAGTGCTTCTATTTTTTATTTCAAACTGAACTGAAAGAACTTGCTATTTGATAAAATGGTTGAATGCGAGTTAATTTTGTTTCAAATTTTTAAGGATATTGGGAAGTGCATTGGTATTGTACTTCAAAGCTCGATTTGTCTGCATATCATTTATATAATCAGTATAAATCAATCAAATAGTTCCAATGTATTTTAATTATACTTCAATTATTCATAAGCCGAGGTATAAATAATTTTCTTCGTCTATCGCAATAGCATACATATCGAAACCATTACAACTCTATTAGAACTGTGAATTACCGAAAGCGCTAAGCTTCATAATTAAATACCTGAGTAAAGTCGAAACTAAATACCAATATATTGCCATAGGAAATCACGTTTGTTTTTTGCCAGCCAATATAAACATATGTCTATTTGTATATACCCACTATCTTTGCTCGTAGTACTCTTCTAGTATGCGATCCAGCGCTCCGTACTCGAGGCTTAGCTTGTATGTGCGCTGTTCGACTTTCACTTTCTGCGTCTGTTCATACCTATCGACAGGGGGAAACAACCCAAATAATGGAAAATAATGGACAATGTCGAATTAATTCGAAATTTTTTTTTTATATAATATCAGTTTAGAAATATTTCTCTCTTATTAATTCAATGGCAGTAAAATTATTTGGCTTAATATATACCATCATCAAAAAACATCTGTGAGGGTTTTACAATTTTTGCACCTATCACGTGTCCTTATTTGTTCTATTTATCAAGATTTGACCAGCCATTTCTATCAATCTAGTTTGTCTACGAAAAAAGATGAGAGTAATAATATATTGATTTAATATGAATGTATATAATAAAATCAACAGTAGATTTATACTTTATTTAAGGTGACTGGGTAATCGATTACAGTTTATTAATTAAGCTCGTATATTTGCATCGAAGACAATTACAAAAATGAAATAATTCAAGCTTTATAGTTACATCTGATGCAAAATTGTTCATAATCTAAAACCTTGTAAAATAGTTTTTGAATTTTTGCCAGAATTTTATTTGTGCAATTCTTACAGAACTAACTGATACGCAGAGAAATCATTCAACAGATTGCTTTAAGGATTTTTTAATTTTTTCATCTATTGCGTGAATCATATAGAGCCCTGATTTTTGTACAATGCATAATTGAGAAAATAATTCTTTGTAACATAAATTTAAAATATCATATTTATCTTTAAATTAATTATTGAAATCTATATGAAGTCAGAAATTCATCTGTTCTCATAAAATTGTTACGTATTGTATAACCTTTGTTTAATGTATTTGGGAACGTACGCAAATTTATAGATTCTATATAGATTTGTAATAATATACAAAAATCTTTAAAAAATACGTAAGGAACTAGTTGAACTTTTGATTGAAGATAACGATGTAAATCAAGAATAATAAACTTATGATTTCTTATAAAGTAAGATTAGTTAGATTATAAAGTAATGAGAGATTGGTATATAAAAGTCGTTATCTGTTCAATTTGCTTAAAAAGATGTGAATCAAGAATACAGATTGAGTAAATCAATGATTTCTAAGAAAATCACAATTTCAGTTATCACCTAGTTTACTCAAATAAAATGATATAAACTAATGATCTCTACTAAAGCCAGAATGAACGATTTCGTTACCTAGCTTAATCTAGATGTTTTGCTTCGAGTTCTATTAATTTTTTAAAATTTTACTGCTAAATTATCTTCTTCACTTGTGATGCAACTGATGTTCTTAATTGTAATAAATAGCATTTAGTAATACTTTGATCCGATCTGTAAATGCCATAATTATGATTTCTCTTATAAATCATAGTTCATCCTAATGCGAAGTAATTACCAACACACACACACACACACACATATATATATATATATATATATATATATATATATATATTAGGGTGGTCCTTAATATGAACATCGAATTTTGTTGCTCCCAAGGGCTCAAATGGTTCCAATATGATAAACAATTTTATGAAAGTTTTAGCTCTTAATATTAACTTTGAGAAAGTGCGCAATACAATCAAACTTCGTATAATTCAATTAATTACATATATATATATATATATATATATATATACACTTAAGTTGAAATTTCATTTTAATTACTGGGCACCTAATTGAAGCTTTGATATTAATTTTAAATCTATTACAATTTATGGGTCTATCTAATTAATTATTGACCAACACATATAATATATACAAATCTCTTTGCTAAACTTCCACTGACAAATTTTTATTCCGCATCTCTACGATTGACACAGAAAATGATTGGGATTGCGCAATTGTTTCGTGTGTTTCTATGTCATATGGCCAATTAATCATAGATATGCGGTGTTATATAACGAAAGTCTCCGCAGGTTCCACAGACCTGTACGAAAACGTACGGCACGCGGGCGCTCGAACAAAGTTTCACTTTTTTAACCTATTTTTCGTGGCTGCGCCGCGCGGTGAATTATTTTTTGTGTATACTAATGCATTAGCGTTCATTTCGCGTTGGACGGCTACCGTTTTGCATCGGTGGACGAAATCGATTCGATGTAGTTAAAAAATATAAATATTGTAAAAGAAATTATAAGAATAAGTTTAAGATTATGTATTAAATTTCGGTTTAAATTTCAGCTTTAGTCCTACCCATTATTTAATGAAAAATAAAATTAATATTATAATATTGTAAATTTTTACTTCAAATGAATTTTAAATAATTTTTTTATATTGTTATTTAAAAATTTTTTAATTCGTTTTTTATTGATCATATGGTAGACTAACAAATATATCACTAAAATTTAATAAGGGATTTAATAAATCAGACAGAAGTAAAAAAAAATTATTAAAGAATAATCTTTTAAAAAAATAATTTTAAAGTAATAGTGTACTCTATATGGTGAGGATCACTATGATTAATTTGATATAAGCGGACTGCAAATTATAAATATTCCATCACCATAAGATATGTGAATAAAACCACTATTTAGTTTGATATATATTGAACTTTACTTTACAACCTTCTTTTCTCTACATAGAACATTTGCTAGTCTCCCTTATTATTCTAAGTTACAGGTATTTATACTCATACCATTGTATCCCCTACCCCGAAGGGTCCCGGGTTATAGAAAAAGCCCTGGTCAAATCTTGACCACTATAAGTAACAATTGTTATTAGTAAATCAAATGAGAAACATGTTGCCTATTTATATTCAACCATTTAATGCAGAGTTTCATTTTTTCCATGTATTTTCCACATTTTCTAATCTAAAAACTTGCTTCTTCTAATATGAGCACAATATTGGTAATGAAGGCTCAATTCAAATATTGCGCCACGATTCACCCCTCAATCTGGCCACGATTTCTTTCTATTTGAAAAATAAAAAAATTATAGTTGAATATGTCTTTAGTTCCTTAGAATAATTAGTTTTAAAATATTATATTGAAAAAATAAATAATATACAGTTATACTTTTCTAAAGAATAACCTTATATTTTGAAAAAAGCTGGCATTTTAATATTTTGATATCCAATTAATTGACGAATTGAAGCCAATTAAAGTAAGATAATAAAATAAATAAATATGATCATTTTAATTCTATTATATTCATAAAAATTGCGTTGTTTTTGATTATAGAATAATAGCATTCACTATTAAGTGAGCAGGCTTTACAAGTGCATTGTTTTTTTTTTTTTTCAAGAAAATTTCAGCTTGCAAAATGTATCATATCAAAAATTTTAATAATTGAAAAATCTTAATTGGTTTTTGGCATTAATAATGCTTACATTACGTTTTATGTATGCATAATTTAACTTATAACACTATTTTAAAAAGTAAAAAATTTGTAGGTATATTTATTAGTATCTGTTATATAAAATAAGATTCTATATAGAAATGAATTTATTCATGAAAATATATTTAAATATTTAGACAGCCTATAATTCAATAAAAATTATAATTATAACATAATAAAATCTTAAATAGTATGCAATTTATTTTAAAATTGTTACAGATTTTTATTAAACACATTCGTGCATTAACTATATACATTTTCGGAAGTTCATTTTCTATCATTGTGTTGCATTATTATTCAAGTATAATATTTAGAATTAATGCTATATTTGCCTTAAAACTTCAAAATCACATTCGATTTCAGCAAATTTATTACATTATAATTATAAGAACTTATCCCATGTCCAAGTATATATCCCTCTGTCATCTGTCGTAACCGATCGAGTAAGATTTCACATTTTTCATGAAAATTTCGTTTACTTATTACACGTTTCATTTCACATCTGATTTTTGAAATGCGTAATTACATGCTCTCGTATTTCTTTGTGTTGAAAACGTAAGAAAAATGTATAATTTACGCGTTCCACAACATAAACACATTGCGTAAAATGTTCGCGTGTAAAATGTTTCGCGGCACCTCAAGTTGAGAGAGCTCAACGCCGATGATTCGACGAGATCGCCGTAATGATACATTTATTAATTAGGCCCACGGGCTGGAGTGATTTAAAAATCGTAAACTTGTAAATTACTCCTTTCGGAAAAGAAATAAGAACGTATTACAAAATATTAAGCATGTGGTTAATTGGTATTTGGGTTCGTTTTGGAAGAAATTACTTAATTGGAATGAGATACTGTTCGGCAGTAGTAATTCGATTCACTCATATCTATGCTACGATTTAGAGGTAGCTGTATTAATTAGTATTAATATGTTTATTATGTGTAACTGAATATCTAGCTATCTTAATAACCAATTATTAATAATTGATTATTATTTTCATTTTTTGTATCTGAAATGAAAAATGAAAATAATAACCAATTAATAAACTAACTCAATTGAATATTATTTTGAGGACTGCCTCTTGTTATATATATATATATATATATATATATATATATATTAGGGTGGTCCTTAATATGGACATTTTCGAATTTCCTTGCTCTCAAGGGCTCAAATGGTTGCAAATTGATAAAAAACAGTTCTTTGAAAGTTTTAGCTCTTAATATTGTCTTTTAGATAGGGCGCAAATCATCAAAGTTTTGTATGGAAACAGCATGGAAATACGTTTACTTACAGAAGATTTTACAATATTGCCTTCTCGAAAATAATATTAGGTTTAGGATGTGTCAACTTCGGGTTGTAGAACACAAAAGTTCTGATCGCTGTTATTCCAAAAAATGTTTTAAAATTTAAAAATGCAATCACAAAACAATATATCAGTGTACTACTATGTCAAGCCTGCATTACTATTCGCACGTACTTTGCCAATAGATTAGCATATCGTTCGAGTTCAAATATAATTCGACAGCATTCATAAATCTAAATAGAGGCATTTGTGATAGATTAAAAGCTTTTGGCATATAACCAGTTTCAGTACTTTCATTTTTTTGTATTTGCATACAGATAACGCCCATATTTGAAACAATGGAACAAAAAATTGACAAAGGTTCGTAAAAAGATAAATCTCATTATTTTTAAGTATTTTTATGTAAACAAAACTTTTTGTTGTTCAAATATGTATGCGATAGTTAAATACGCTCTAAAGAAATGAGAGTTTTGTAATTGGGAAGAATTTAAACATAAATCATTGCAAAAAAAAGATCAAATTCAAAGAAATGATCAGTACCTCCTCTACAAAACATTATTGAGGTATGGAATAGAGAAAATGTTAAAAATTGCTTAGATTGAAAATGAATAAGAAAACTGAGAAGTTGTTAGTGTTTTTCGGCAATCATTATACATTATATTATTCATTTTACTTTCCATTTTTCCACAAATTTTATAAATATAAATGTAAATTTATCTTATATCCAAATAGCTCAATCTGTTAAACCTGATCCAAGTTTTAATAAACATGGGTATGAAAACACATTTCATAATATGCATTTAATTAATAAAAAGGAAATGCACATATTTCCGTACAGCTCTCGATCATATTGCACACGGCCTGCCATTTCATAGAGAAATAAGATCAAAAAGAGAATTTATGTACATATTTCGATATTGAACAGTCCTTTCTCTATGCAAAATAGCAATAATTATTCGAAATACGCTAACGGTGATTAATAAACTGGGCGAGAGTTCCGAGCCGAGATATTTGTACAGATTGAGATATTAAAAATGGGTCAGGTTTTATTTGATTATAAAATCAATCTAGAGAAACAGATATGCAATATGCATATGGATCTTTATCGATACTGTAAAATTTATTAGAAAATTTTAATTGTATATTTTTGCAGCATCAAAAAGTATGTACAGTATTTTCCAAAGTTATTCTTTCATCTTTTTAAATTAATTCATTAAAAAAATATCGTTTTGATATAAAGATTTTAAATAAAGAGATTCATATATAATGAACTACATCTACATCGTTAGTTAGATTTAAAGTAAATCTGATAAGCTTTAGAAGTACCAACATAATTTTTTCCGGAACTTTCCAAAGTTAATCAGATCAACCCTTAACTAAAACTAACTTGTTTTGAAGTTAAAATTAAGATTTTCCATAAGTTCAAGAAAATCTTAAACTAAATTTGGTGAAAAATTTGATCGAAAGATGAATGAAAAATTATTCGATTAATAAAATAACTACTATAAAATGTGAGTTTGTGGCAGGACAGTAAAAATTTTGGGACATATGTGTTTTTTTAATTACGAATTATAAAAAAAATACCATTGCTTTGGGTGAACCATTCTTGTCATTTGTGTTAGGCGCCTTTTACACATATATACCACATATTTCTACATTCATAATCACAGCATACATATTATGGTGGTCCTTAATATGGATATTTTTGAATTTCTTTGCTCCCAAGGACTCAAATGCTTTCTGATTGATAAAAAAAAATCTGAAAGTTTTAGCTCTTAATATTAACTTTAAGATAGTCCGCACTCCAACCAAAGATTCTTGGTTCTTCTACCTATGTTCGAACGTTTTTTCATTTTATTATGTTGGTCATGAAGGTGACAACCTTCAGGGCATTAAGCTATACACGGAATGGTTGCTACTCCTGGTAGAGGGGGTAACGGAGTGTTTTAATTGTTCACTTCTAAAAGTAAAGTTCGCGAAACATGTATAGTAAATAATAAATAAATATATCTTCTTTCATTATAACTTAGTGACAAATCAGTGATTGTAGTTAGAACAGCAACAAATACATAATATACAAAGAAATCAGTGTTTAATACAGTTCACAGCTATAAGGGTTAAATTACAACCCAACAACCTGAATTATCGAAGGAGAGTTTTAATACATTTTATAACTACGTACAAAATTACAACCTATAAATATTCACATTTTTGTTGTAATTTCATTATTTATGATCAAAATGAGTAAAAACAATTTTATTTGTTGCTTAAAATTTTGATTCACTTGTCGCTAATAAAATTTTGAATTTTACCCATGTTATTTTTATAAGAAACGTTGGTTGGACTGCGGACTATCTTAAAGTTAATATTGAAAGCTTGAACTTTCAGAGTTTTTTTTATCATTTTGGAAACATTTGAGACCCCGGGAGCAAAAAAAATAAAAAATATCTATTTTAAGGACCACCCTAATACATATATATATTTATGAGAGGGTATGTTTTTCTTCTTTAATTATACATATCCTCATTTAAAAATCTACTTAAAAAATATGCTATCTTAACTTACAGACAATTCAGAAACAAAAAAATCAAGACGATTCAGTTCCACCAGACTCTGTGTATATACATATATTGACAGAGAAAGTTACATCAATATTTGTTTTATCCGAAAGCAAATATATTTAAATTCAAGTACTCTTGAAAAATTATTACAATCGTGTTAAAAATCGTATGTCGATACCTTTATCAACGTTATTTATAGACATTGACATAGTCGTGCTGCGTTATTACCGTATATTATGACATTTCGTTCAACATAAATGTCAAAAGAGGCTAAACTGAAGAAAGCGAAAGTTAAACGCCGCCGATTCACCGATTCATCGATTATACCGATGTGATGATTCCGTTGGATCAATTATTATTATTATTGTTGTATCGTTTTTGTATGAAATTACACACATAGCCGATTATTCGAATTATATTATGTGCTTATGTACTTAATAAACTGGTATCGATTGTAATGTGTAATTACCAGGTTCGTAATTTTATGATGAACGAAAATCCAATGAGCTACTTAAAAACAAATTACGGTTTAAGTAAGCAAATGTTACGAGAACATTATGTATATTACGTGTGAATGGTTTGATTTTGAATGAACACCTATATATTTAAATTATTCATACCTATTCAAAATCCATCTGTTACTGATACTTTGTTTCCTTAACATAATTCTTCGTTAAATCATAGAAATTTCAGAACTCTCTATGTAGAACCTTAGGATAGTTTGAGTTATCTGAACTGCCCAATAAAGATTTTAAATTCTTAAAGCGTTCTAAAAGTCAAAATTTATCAAGAATAAGTCAAGGTTTAATTTTAGATAAGTTGCAAGATTTTTTTCAACTTGTCCTGAAATATTATAAAAATAGACGAAGAACCTATTTTTAGCAAAAAAAATTGAGTTCAAAGATAATGAATTTGTCGTAAAGTTTTTGTTTCGGCCCTAATCTTTGTCTAGAGTTCTAAAAGATCTTGAGGAGTTCTAAAAGATCTTGAGGAGTTCTAGAAGATCTTGAGGAGTTCTAGAAGATCTTGAGCAGTTCTAGAAGATCTTGAGCAGTTCTGGAAGATCTTGAGCAGTTCTAGAAGATCTTGAGCAGTTCTAGAAGATCTTGAGCAGTTCTAGAGATCTTCAAGAGTTCTAGAAGATCCTCAAGAGTTCTAGAAGATTCTCAAGAGTTCTAGAAGATCCTGAAGGGTTCTAGGAGATCCTGAAGGGTTCTAGGAGATCCTGAGGAGTTCCAGAACATCCTGAAGAGTTCCAGAACATCGTTCGAATCTCGATGAATCCCGTTCAAATTTCGTTCCAAGCTCGTTCGAATATTTCGTACGAATCCAGATGAATCACGTTGAATCTATATGAAGTTCGACTAATGTCGTACGAATCTCGATAAATATCGTTGAATTTTGATGAATCCCAATGAATCTTGTTTAATCTTGTACGAATCTCGATGAATCTCTATGAATCTATATGTTCTATAGGATCCTGTAAAGTTTTAGATAATCTTGAAAAGTTTTAGAAAATCCTGAATGGTTTTAAGAGATCCAGGAAGTTTCTGAAGGTGCATAATAAGTAATAAAAGCTAATAAATTTTTCAATGCGGTCTTAAATTTTGGCACAAAAATTTGGCTTGATAAAAACACTAATGTCTAATCTATAAAATGAAAAATACTGATATCACTAATTTGTAGTAATTTGTAGTTGTTTCTCTACTAGTATACCTTGTGGAGCCTATAATAAGAAATCACCTTAAATTTGATAATTTTCTCTTAGCTGGATCATTTCTTTTTCTTACGTCAAGACTTTTGTTAATATTAACTTTCATCCAAGTCTACTCTGCCAAAATGTTCAGTACACAAAGTACTCCATCAGATCTTCAAAAACATAAAAACAGAATAGCAAACAAAAAATTTCACACGAATCAAACAATACAGTGCGCACAATATTTCATGATAGCGATCGCTATAACTACATCGTACACCTCTTCCGTCTGCTTCCGATCACGTAACGGCCGAGGCGCACGACGGCCTACCGCCCGCCCGCCCGACCGGCAAAAAAACTGCGTGAGACGGCCGAAAAAAATTTGTGCGCTAAATATTCGTACTGTACGCAACAACTTTTACTTTTATAAAACTTTTGTCGATCGCCGAAATTCGTTGCTCTAGTAAAATTATCGTTACACTCTATACACGCCGTTGCCATTGTGTAATTGCTGAGATTTTTACGCACTTCCTCGTAACCGCTTTTTACAAATGAATGAATTCCGGATTTTGACTGATTTTTATGGATTTTTTTAATTTATGAGTGGAAATTTTCTTGTAAGTAAATGATAATAAAAGAAAGTTAATTTAGGAAACCGAGGTGTATGTATATAGATTTGGACACTTGTAACTTGCTATTGTTTTTGCAGGAATTTTGCCAAAAAATGAATATAATCATTTTTTTAAGTGGCTGCAAGGTTCGAGAGAATGAATACTCCTCATACGATTGAATTTGTATTTCAATCCTACTACGATTGAATTTGTATGTTAATTATTGCAATCTTGATCAAGAGTGATTTGAGAAATTTGATACCAGAGCTTAAGTGCATAGAATCAGAAGGAAAAATCAAACTCTCCGAGCTAATAAAAATTGTGTTTACAGGATTACAAGATTATAAGATTGTTGAAAAAAGTCAACTAGTATTGATTTAAAAACACTTTTAAATTATCTATTCTAAAAAACCTATAAATATAATGTTTACTAACTTTTTGTTTTGCCAAATTTCAAAGCTTCACAAAAAATATTTTAAACAAAAAACTCAAAAGTTTATAAAGAATACAATGATATAAAGTTCAATGAGATCAAATACAATTCTCAAATTTCAATAAAACCCAAACCATAATTTCTGTATAATATTCTTGAATTAAAATTTGGTGGATAGTACATTGTTCTTTTAAAGAATTCGTAAGTCTACTATATTTTTAAACACTTTTTGAATTTTGTATCGTTTTAGTACAAATTAAATTGTTTTGATTTTAGTGTTTATTATTTGAATTGAATGGAGTTGGATGACTTTCCATCGAATGCTATGACAAAAATCTACAATTCAATAAATAAAATAAAATTAAAAAATTTAAAAATAAATCTTTCTCGGTGATATAGCATTTATATTATTTTTTGCTTAATATTTCGTTATTAATTTTGATAATGTTATAGATAGGTAGAATAAATATAAAATTAATCCAAAAATGAAATCTTTAGGACGCACAGTCCTTATTTTAGCTCTATATTCCATCAGGTAATCATAGGAGAATTTTTATTAACTAGTCTTTTTATTATTGTTTTTATTGGCTTTGTAACAAGTGCATTGGCCACTGACATATGTAAACGTAAAAACAATTAACAATAGCTAAACTAAATAAATCAAAAATATAAACTAAAAAAATCAAATTATGCACTTTTTACACTATTGTATTTACAATACCAAGGGTTGATTATAAAATAGAAAAGAAAGTATGTCAAGTATGAGATGAATTTAAGTAAATGTTAACAAAAAATTATAGAATATGCTAATTGTAAGAGAAAGTGATATTTAAAAGTAAAGTGCACCTCGGGGTGAGGTGTCGGGTACAAAGTAGACTTGGGAGTTTTCTTTCACCATGATCAACTCTATTTTTGTTGTTTTCCGACACTTGTTGAATTTTGTCCCTGTTCTGTTGTTACAACATAAGTCTGGAATAATTGTGCTTATCACATAAGATTTATAAAAAAATCTTCCGATTTATTCAGCAAGCTCTTTAATGACATAATGATTGTTATGCGGGCACGAATTTTATTTTATTTATCGCTGTGTATGTGCTCCCAAATTGAAATTGAATACCCACTCCGGCTACTTTCGCTTTTCATGTTTGGCCGCGTTGTTTGTATACATATTTTTTTGTATGAACGACAGTTAACAATTTATTATAGAGAATGCGCCGAAGCATATCCAGGTCTTTACAATATATTCATAATAGTGTATATTATAAGAGTACATTATGCGTGCCTATACAAATTTGAATTACATATATGAAAGTTATTACGTAAATCGAGAAAAAATATTTAGTACAAGTTTGTATGCATAAAAAATTATTAGCTATTACGGTTGCAGGCTAATAAAGAATCGAATTTTAGGACTGTTATTTCATGAATGTCTATGGCATTTTACAGTATACTTTTTCATTTCAAATCAACTAATGCTGAAAATTTAACTTATTGAAATGCTTTTGTCCTGCTCACTAATATTTAAAATATAATTGTTCATAAATTATAAATTATATAAATTAGTGACCTAATAATACCATTCAAATGAACAGTCCAGGAGGGTGATTTTGGGAAGAGATAAATTTCGGATTTAATTTTTTAAAAATAGTTATGATTCTAGATTTGGGCAGATGATAATGTAGAGTTGTAGCATTTCATCATCAAAAATTTCATGAAAAGAAAAATATTCTTGTATTTTATCGACATTTATGGAACAATATAATATTTTCCAAGAATTGATTAATGTGTCTTTAAATAAAGAGTTGTACTGTGCTCAAGTCTTATATCGCAAATTATTATAAAATATCTAATACACCTCTGTTGGGATTAAATTCTATGGTAAAATTATACATTTGCTATATTGAATAACTTAAGTATGTTTTTTACGGTATCAACAATTACGTTTCGGTTCTGGTCTTTGCCTATTCAGTTCACGCTCACTATTTTGCGTTGTATTATTTGCACTTTTTGATATACACTAATGTTACATTGTTGCATTTATACTCATAAATACATATGTGAAAATACATACTTTTTGTGCTCTAAATTTTTAAATAAAAATGGCTATCAGTTAAGCAGCCCTTACAAATTTTGATGAATCTTCTCGCGGTAGCTATCAATCGATTTGTCTCCAGAAAATCTAAATTGATAAAATTTTTACCTCAAAACTACATTTTTTGAGATTTTTAAAAATATCATTATCATTATATAACTATAAAACTAAAAAAGTAAGCTCGTGTGCACTGTTTGTGAGTCATTTTCCGCACTAAATTCGACCCATGCATAATGTGCTTATCTAACAAACAATTGGCAATTGGTATTTGACTATATATTTTTTACTATATCTTGTTAATATTACAACTATAAATAGCTCAATTCTGAAAGTGAAAACGCGTCGAGCAACACAGTTTTGTATGAAAAAAATCGTAACAATACTATAATAATAATATGAATGAACAGAACTTTAATGCCGGTTTCGCAATGGCAATAAAATCAGCTTTTATGTAGGTAAATGTAAATCTGTCTCGGTAACTCGACATAATACTGTAATATATCTTTCTCGGCGTATTCATATATCATAAAAAGGTTTTTTTTAGTTTTGCAGATACTGTTATATAATTTAGAATCAAATCCTGAAACTTAATATATAATAATATGCTGAAGGTGTGGAAAATAAAATAATGAGTGAATTGACTTATTGTTAATTGATTATTGGTATCAATTTGCTAATTTATTCATGAACAAAACTGTACACACCCATAAAATATAAAATAACGTTTTAATGCAGGATAGTTATTAATTTTTTGTGACATTTTTAAACACGTGTTAAAGTTAAACTCATTTTGAAATAAATCAACTATTGTGAGCAATTTTCATTGTTTTTTCTCTATAAATAGCTCAATTCTGAAATGCATTGATTTTTCTAACCATAAAGTTGTCATATGGTGGGTATTTTACAACTAAATTATTTTTAGACCAGTTTTTGAAAAGCCTGTTGGTTATTCAATTCAGTTATCTATGATTAAATGAATGAAGTTTTACAATTAAAATTTTTAACAAATAATAATAAATAAAATATTTATTCAAAAATATATTATTTACCTGTTACCTTACCTTAATATATAAAAAAAATTTATAAATCATAAGTCGGAGAAAGTAGTTTATACAAATACAGGATACTCTGCATATGAACGTTTGGATTTTCCTTTATGATGATCGAGTCATACGATGACAGATTTATCGTATATGAAAAAAAGCTTTAAAATAAAAATATAACCTACACAATTTAATGGTAATAAATGGTATTTACATTAATTCTTAACCTTAAGTAAAAATATACGCTACTACTATTTTTCAAAATTTCATTTACAAAAGTTCATTTTGTAAATGAAGATCATATTATAATCAATTATATTTCTTTTGAACTAATAAACAATAAATTTAGTTTTCTGTGCAACAAAGTAATGAATGTTTATTTTAGTTTGTTTAAATGAAAATATATAATAAATGCCAAAGTGCAAACAAAAATTACAATGCAATTAACGTTTAAAGAAGTTAAGGAAAAATATAAGCGCAAACTGGACTCACATTTGAACCCTTCTATAGTTGACATTACTCAACCTTTTGGCATTAGGAGGTTGAAACGACAAGACTTAGTCTTAGATTAGGTCTAATATATCATATTAATTGTAAAACTGAGAAGTTCTCATTGGAGTTCTTCTTAGGCATCACTCATAAATATTGTCATTTTAGCTCATAGGAATCTTTATGTATTTCTGATTGCTAAATAAAACTGAGTTAAAAAAAAAAAAAAAAAAAATTGAATTTTTGAAATAGGTGAAGGTTTTTGGATTTATTGAATGGTGAAAATATTATTGAATAGGTACGAATGCCAATAATGTTTAATAAATGTCTTCGACATTTTTCACATGGAGTTCAATTGTGAGTTTCAAAATTTTACGAAAAAAAAATTTTGTCATTTTCAAAATTTTTAAAAATATAAAGAAGTACGATTTTTTTCAAAATTTCAAAATTAAAATTTTGTTTCATTGCTTTTAAATAATTTTGGAAAATTTAAAAATTTTAAGTTACAGTGCAGGGAAGGTCCTGCCTATTTCCTTAAGGCACCATGCCAAGCACCACTAAGTTCAAATTGTAATTAAAAATTCTATTTTTAGTATACTTTCAGTCTAGTGTAAAGCTTCTAATTTGACACCTGTACTTTTACCATTTACGTTTTTAATCACCGTTTAATGAATCCAAAAACTTTCACCCCTTTCACAAATTTGTGTCTCCCAAAATAAACCGAATATTATCCGTGTGTTTTGTTTTCACCTGGTCACGATGCGTCAACCGTGAGCCGTCCACCGTCGGCCGGCGGTCTATTCGACAAGCGGGAAGAGAGTAAAATTGTAGAGAAACCGATGAGCCCAAGGTCGGCCGCGTGTTTGCCAACTACAGGATGTGAATGCAAATATAAGACGGCTCCTTGGTTGAATTGCATATTCAAACATACGCATATTTGAAGATGGACAACCAGAAAGAGAAGTTGACAGAAAAAAATCCAATTCGGTGACTTTACGCTTCCTTGACAGTTCGAGCCATAGGTTCTCAAATGTTTGTGTGCCCTTGGTCTTTGTCATCTTTGCCTATTTAGTCGATATTGATTTTCTTTATAAATTTGTAACAGTAATAAAATTTAATATTGAATATTTGAAATTTAATATTGAACATAAAGTTATATCGACATTTGACAACAATTTTGTAAGGTTGAATCTTAAAAACGAAGTAATAACAAAAACAGCACATAAGTATAGAAATAAGCTCATCAGTAACCCAAATTCATTAGCAAACTCCTTGATAACAGAGAACTATCCAAGAAGATTGAAAAGAAAAGCGCCAATGGATTTAAGTCATCAACTCTCCTGATTATAAAAAAGGGCAGACAAAAACTATGGGAGGAAATAATCAAACAAAAAATCTCCCTTCCAATTAATTTTATAACAGTGCTGACAGATACAAGATTATATGGTGCTCTTTATACTTACATCAAATCTAATAATATAAAACTATAAATGAAATATACATAAAACAATGATATATACGTAAGACTAGACTTTAAGAGATAGTGTAGATATCATGTACTTTAGTATATGGCTAATGTACTAGTTTATAAAGCCAATAAATCATAAATAAAAAAAACTCTCCTGATAAATAAATGGAAATATGTAATAGTTAAAATTATATAATTATCAATATTGTTAATATTATATCGAATGAGAAAACAACTACTGAGTTGTTTTTTTCAACATGCCCCTTATAGTATACAATGTCCCTTTACTGCCGACTACTGTAAATTACTCAAATTTATTAAATGTCCAGTTGTAAATAAAAGAGATAATAATAAAAAAAGAGGTCAGAAACGCTAAACCTGCTTTCTACTGTTTATTTTACAACTATTCAATAGTATACTATTTTTTCATCGAGAAATACATACTATTTTTAATTTTGGTCTCAAACAATTTAGAATGACTTGAAACGTCGAGATAACATAATACATATTAGAATTCTGCTGTCCTGATGAAAACATAAACCACACCTTCGAAAAGGTATTAAATAATACTTCATAAAAACTGGGCCTTGCGATTTAAAAATAGGTTTGTTTATATTTTCAAAGTTTAACCATTTAAGAATATGTGTACAAGAGAAGTTTTCAAAGTTCAAATTATTTTTGGAGATATAGCTGATTACCCCCATAATCCATCTCTATTTTTTTCCTGCACGAAGCTGCATCTTTCTCGAAACTGTCTTTTTCGATACGATACCCACGATTTCTCAACTTCTAGGACCGATTTAATTGAAATTTTTATTGAACTTTTTTATAGACTTCTTTTCTCGTCAGCATAAATAGCGCTCATTCCCAAATTTCGATTTTTTACTATATTTTAAAAAAGCAATATCAAAAGTTGTAAAAAAATGTTTTTTTCAGAGAGTCGCTATTTTGCGAAACATTTTTTTAACTTGTCACTGATTCATACGAACGTGACATTATTCTAGATTACTAATATTTTTGTTTTTTTATCAGATTATTTGGATGGTTAAAGTCATGTGTATGGTCACCTAACAATTTTTTGAGACCCTCGACTTCATCATCTGCTAGAATTAAATCTTTTTAATTGTTTTTAATTTTCAATTATTTTCAGTATTCTTGAAACAGTAACTAATAACTTACAAAAATGTATAGTAAAACTTATTATTTGTCCTTTTTTTAATTGGGCCTTTCAAAAATTTTTAGAATAAATCCTTAAAAACAAAATGTGCTTTTGGCAATGTTTCTCATACCAACTGGACTTAACTTTTCTTTCTAATAAGATTACTGATATCTATTATATGGGTAACTTTATTTCCACTGTTCGTTATAGGAAGTTTTTTGCTCTATTGAGATGTCGAAATATTGTTAGTTCAGAACTAAACACATGTTGAACGCTTTACGGAATATATAAACGACTTGGATATTAGTCACGATATTGCAATGTTCTGAATCACCTGTATATAAATTTTTCGAACGATACGATTAGAGGAATAGAGAAAGTGTTTCTATTAATAGACTTATACTTCTTAGGAAAATTAAATTAAATGAACTTTTTTGGCGGAATTAATTAGGTATTAGATTTTGGTCAAGGTAGACTACTGAAGTATGTGAATAGAAATGAATAAACAGCAATTCATAGAAACAATGGCAATAAATGATTTTAATTTAGTTTCGTTTAGGTACAGTTTATGTTCTTCGAATTGTTGCATGAGATTTTATGATTTTAAGTCATAATACTCTATATATTATTATCCACTTTTATTTTTTTTAGTCATTCAT
Organism: Ctenocephalides felis; assembly: GCF_003426905.1. Taxonomy (NCBI): domain Eukaryota; kingdom Metazoa; phylum Arthropoda; class Insecta; order Siphonaptera; family Pulicidae; genus Ctenocephalides; species Ctenocephalides felis. Next base: position 8,585,595 of record NW_020539724.1, on the reverse strand, counting down.
TTCAGCAATTTAGGCCACCTTCTCATGCGTTCTGAATATTTTTTTTATCCATTCTTTCATAAAGAAAAGGGATACATCATTTCGTCGAATGAACTCCAATATGTATTTAATTATTAGTTACATTTACCTTCTTTCTAATCATTATTTGTATATTATGAGTTTATAAAACTCATTACGATATAGGTACATTTCTAAAAATGACTTGCAACTTTAGTGATAAATCGTGCTTGCTGGATGGCCCTTTCAAAATAATTTCGAATGGCAATTTCAATCAATCTTCTATTAATAAACGAATGATATAAATGATATATTAATATACAATTTAATTTGTAATAGAACTAAAAATAATAATAAACTCATTTTAAATACTACTTTATATTATAAATAATAAATGATCTATAGTTATTTTTATATTTCAAATTATCACTTAGTTAAAATTTGTTTTTAGCCTAAGAAGGCTTTTCTCTTGTTTTTTTGAATAACGTTAAAAGCCAGTATATTATAATTATAAAATTCACAAAAAAGCTCCTTCAGTTGTAGATTTTGACAAAAACTTATTAGACTATGAACAAGAACCAATTCAAATACCAAGTGCCTTGGTGTACCATGTGCATACTAATTAAGTATAAATATAATCTATATGTTTAATTGCCTATCTTTTTAGACCTATTTTTAATTCTGTTCTAATTCAAGTGAAAGTAACATTAAATAACAGTTGGTATTAACATTTTAGATCACCAAAACAAAAGCGCCGGATGTTTTAACCGGAATACATATCTAAACACAACCTAATTCCTATTTTACAATTCTGCCTATCATCAAAAATACTTTGAACGTGTAAACATAGCAGGCCCTTTTGCAAATAAACTCGGTCTTTATTTTTCCTAAATTTATAAATAACTTTAAACCATTCTCCCATCGCTCGCAACTGTGAGATGAAAAAGTCGAAGGTGGACAAAGTTCCTATACTTTAGGAATAAATGACTTATTATTTCAAATTGATGATATTGAAAGAAATATTATTTTAACAACATAAACTTTAAAATATCATAAATAATGATAAATAAATTATATTTCTAACTAGGGATAAGAAAACAAGTTGTTTTAGATTTTGGTAAAAAACTTGGCTTGTGGTGAAGATGGTGAATAAAAGGGATACACTAACAATAAGGATAAATGTTAGCCCTTGTTGTGTCATAGTTCCAACGTTGGTCGTTCAATTTTATTTAATAGATATTTGGTTTCCTAAATTTGTATTATCTTTGTTTTTTGTTTCGCCAGCTGTGCTACATCTATACCTCACAAACACATAGACTTCTCGAAAAACCTATACTAATAGCTCTGCCGAATTAGCATCCAATATAATTTGGCCTACATTCTATGTTTGTGTTGCCTAGACGAATGAAACTGCAGTGCATCGTCTTAACATAAACCTAGAATAGAGGCCCTTAAGAATTTTTATCATCAACACATTGCAGATTCATATATAGCTCGGAGAAAATGGAGCTACTTGTGTTTACTAGAGGATATAATATTTATTTTACCTTTCACGAATTAGGCGTACTATATGCAAATTGAAATTAGAGTTTTGGAAAATTAGAGTTTTTTTATCATTGCATATTTTTATAATTGATTAGCATAGAACATTTAGCGCATTTTATAATTTACAATTGCCAGTTGTGCAAAAGATGTTTTGTTTAAATTATTGACATGTTTGGTTAACAACTCAATAGTTGATTTTCCATTTGGTGGCCAAATTATGAAGATATTCCAATGAAATTAAAATGAATGCATTTAATTAATAAATTTAAGACGTCTCAACCAGTAGCTTCAAAATTATCAAACACATGTCCTTATCGAATTGTAGCCGATTTTGGGAAAACCTGGATGAAGTCAATTTTGAGCACAAATTATGGTGTTAAACGAGTCAGGAAAATAGAAAAATTAGCAATCGGATTTGCTGGCAAAAACGAACTTCTTCAAAAATTTAATAAATGGAGTTTAACTTAGTTGTGATCATATGTGGTTATTTTTTAAGTTTAAAATTTATTTTGATCAAGAATCAATGTTGATTTGGATCAAGGAGAGATTTTCTTTTCAATCTTTTATGGCTATTTTCCTATTTGTAAGGAATTGGCTAGAATATTTAGATGGCTGTTGCTTCAGGAATTTGATAGGATTTAGTAAAGTATTAACAGACGATAATAACTATAAATGATACTCTGCCCGAAGGCAATTCATGGTGTGAGAGCACCACAATTCAATGATTGCCTTTCTTTCCCGTAATTGTTCCCATTACCATTTATTACCACTATTAATTTTTTTATAATTTTTATGTATTTTTCTCTCTAAACTTCTGCTTCCATGACTTCTAGTCCTGTGCTTTGATTTTCTACTTTCTGAATTTCCTGTTTTATGCTTAACTTTGTCTTGTACAATATTTAGGATCTTCTTAATTTGCTGTTATTGCTTTTAGTTGCTTAATAGTCCTTTTAGTCATATTATAAGCTTTTAAAAGTATATTTTTAGTAAAAAAACAAAAAAAAAAAAAATTTGGAGCAGCGCCTATGATAACATATAACTGTTTCTATAGAGAAACATATCGTCATTGAACTGTCTCAGGTAACGCAATTATTGATCGATTCCCACCCAATATATTTTCAATTTCAATTTCGAGTTAATTAGGTTAAGTCATGTATTAAAGTGTGATCTCATTAATATTTGTCGGTTCTAATTATTAGACTTGCCGAATGTATTTCATTTCACTTTTATGTTCCCAAGACGAGATGTGCATCGCGTTGTACGTTCAGCCGTTCCCTACAAATCTTTCTGCTCGCTAAAAAGTAGGACAGACACTTCAATACATAACACGTGCGACCACGTGCATTCTGGATTCGAATGTGACGTCATTGCAATTTTTATTTAGAACTAATATATAATAAAATAATAAGCATTAATAATAAAACGTCGGTAATACAAAGATGAATTTATTTGAATTACCTATATAAAACTTCGAATCTAATCGAAAAATAATACAGTACTAAACAATTGCAACTAAGTTTAACTTTATTTATTAAATTCCTGAAGAAGTTTGCTTTTTTCAGAAAATCTGATTTGCTAACTTTTGTTCTCTGGCACCATCGTTTGACATATTTTTTTTGTATTTTTATTGACAATCAAAATATACATTTTTTGAAGACAGTATGCTGGTCTTTATGTCAACATAAAAAAATTGTGCTCACCATTGACTTTTCGTCGAGGTTTTCTCAAAATCGCTGAACTCGATTAGGTCCCCTGTTAGGTAAAACCGTTTTTTAATTACCAGAAAGGTGCAAAATTTTTGGTCTATCTTTTAGCCAAAAATTCGAACCCAATTTTGATAGTTTAGAAATTATTCAAATAATGATATTTCAGGTAGTGCAATGGGTAGGGAATCGTTTTATAATTATAATTTTTAATTTGTTGATATTACCTAAGGCATTGTAGTTTGGCATATAACTACAATATTTTTTTCTATTGTTATTAATAATTATTTATCTTCAGCTTCTTTAAAATGCAGTGTCGGCTAATTAAGCATTAAAAACTAATAGCGATCGGATGTTGTGTTTAAAAAAATTATTGTAACCTGAATAAAATTGCAAGTTTTGCATTATAAAATTGCACACTGCAAAATTTTCATGGAATTCACTCACACTGCGATATATTAAAAGAAGTATTGAAACAGAACTAAACAAAAATGTAATTTATATTAATGTTCATTCATCCAATTAATAAATATAGATTAATTTGATTCAAAGTATAGAATCTGAGGTTTTAAACTTTTTTTTTAAAAATAATCAGTAACTTTATAAACAAATTTTTTTAGTATTGTGCAATACATATATAGACTTGAAAAATACCAATCTATGATTTAAATATATATTAAAATACCGTGTGCAAAATTATATAAATCTAAATTATATAAACCTTTTAAAAAATATAATTATTTTTAAGTCTACTTATTTATTATACTATAACCTGTATTTCAATTCATGTGAAAGCCTTTATCTCATAAAAAACTTCTTATTAATAGACTTTGGCTGCGCTAAGAAAAACAAAACATACTAAATGGATCTTAGAAAAGGGCACGTTCACAAATTTATCGTCACAATTGCATACTATTTTAAAACAAATAGTTTCCATTGCTGTGAACAGTTAAAAATAAAATATACGATTGTTTAATATATTAATTTATAATCTGATACGTCTATTCTAATTAGAAATTTCATTAATTTTGCAATGCAACAAACCGTTGAAAATTTTATCTAAACAGCTGAATTTTAATTCTTATTGTTCCATTAGATGATTTACATATCAGAAAGTTCATGCAACTTGCTTAAGGCAAAATGCCACTTGCATCTAGTTTTTTTTAATTTTTACCTAATTATCACTTTCAACAAATTGGTCTTAACGTAATCTGAATATTTCCAAGTGTCACATTGATTGAATATTG
>NW_020539724.1:8536137-8580103 GCF_003426905.1 Ctenocephalides felis | reverse complement strand
TCAATTGTATACTGTATCATCAATAACATAGGAATTGTATTATCACAATCATAATAACTATCCAAGCAAAAATGGTGTATTTATTCAGCTGTAAAATATTAGATGTATAGATATGTTTAATGAATTGGTATTTCTACAACCATTTCGACAAGTTCATCAATTTTAAGACTACAGTAATAATAGATTTATTTAAAATACAATGTCAAACCTTCAGCAGTCCATGTAGGAGTAAAGGTAAAGTGAAAATTATGGCAAAATATAAGATTTTGAAAGCGGGCATCCATGATTCAGTTAACATTTTGTGAGAATTTTTAGTTAATATTGAATTTTGTAATTAAAGAAAAAAAATGGAAATAAAACTGACCTTTTCATTTGTTTTCTCTACATGTTTGTGCACAGTGTCAAAACCAGTATTTTTCAAATGTCCTTAGCACGGTAATATAAAAATAAAACCGGGAAATTGATTAAAGTACATAGTAATAGGTAAATCACACAAATTGATTTATATTTTTTATTTATATTACATTGCTATCAATGAAACTAATCTTTGTAAAGTAAAAAGTATTACAAAATGCCTGAAAATAATAACATTTTGGACTTTGCCTTTTGGAATGTGTGAATAGTTTCATCAACATAAAAAAATAATCATTTAAAAAATGTTTATAATAAATTTATAGTAATTAATCTAACAGAAATATATAAACTTCATAATATTCATATTAATAACATTAAAACATTAGAATAATGTTTAGTGTACTTCTAAATACCAAATATTTTTGAGCAAATCATCATATTCACAATAGCCGTTCACATAAATGCAAAGAAATAAAATTACTTGTTTAAACAGAGAATATGTATCATGTTAGATAAAATAAATTACTGATAGAACTTTTTAATTATTTATTATAAATTTTTCAAAATTACCAAACTAGATCTTGCAAATGTAAAAAGTAAGCTAAACTCTGAACAAGAACATGCACAGTCAATAAATAAACACTGAATATGAGATATATATAAAAATTCTATTTGTGATATAAAATAAAAATGTGATCCCTAATTTTACATATATTGTCATTAACTTATATTACTTATTGCTTTTATATACATCATTATAACAACCGATTTAATTCATAACCTTATTTTTCCATTAATTATATCATCATATAAGGCCTTTGTGACTGTTTGATATCTACCAGATGAATCTACATAATAAACTATATCTCGTATTCGATCTACATTATAATTTTCAATTTGGAGGTCCCTTTTTTTAAGTTTAAATGTGCCTGTCATTGGCATCTCAGACATAACTCGTATGAATAAAGGTCTGGCATAGGCAGGTAGAGACGCCAAAAGACCTTTACATAGTCCTCCATGTCTATTTTTGATCAGGGTCGACTATAGCAGCCATGCCTGCACGACCTTCCAAGTTTGGTATCTTAAGAAGATAAATATGATAGTAGTCTTATAATAGTAGATAGTTATCTTATAATCTTCGAGGTAACACTTGTTATTCAAATGGTAATTTAGAAGTGGTAGATAAGTGCCTTAATATTATAATTTTTTTAATATGTTGTATCTAATTATAAAAGACTAAATAAAATATTTTACCTCAACTCCATAAACAACGCAATCTTTAAGTCCAACAATTTTACTAATCACTGCTTCCACTTCTGAAGTTGCAACATTTTCTCTCTCTCCACCTAAGTAAAGTATATTGAAATCAATCTTTTTTGTTTCTTTAAAAGAAATTTATTATTAATTTAGCAAATATTTAAACAATACAAAAATACACTATCAGATATGAATAATTGCTCAATAATTAAAAAAAATATTGTTATATGCTAGTTACAAACATAAGATTATTAAAAATAAACACAATTCTTATTTATGATTCGGTTGTTAAGTGATTTAATACTATAATCTTACCTATATGTATCACCAGTTCTGTCTTTGAAGTAGAAGTAACCAAGCATATCGATAACTAAAATATCACCAGAGTTAAAGAACATGTCCCCAGAGCGAAAAACGTCTCTCAAAATTTCTTTTCACTCGCTTTAGCGTCTGCGTAACCACTAAAAGAATTGGCAGCTAATTTGGATTAATCTTTCCAACCAGAACACCTGTTTCACCAGGTTGACATCTTGTGCAATAGCCTTCAGCATTGCGAATAGGTTCACCAGTTTCTTCATCACACCTGGTAAAAAAATTATTATTAACTAGATTCAAGATAAAATAATTCATAAGATATAATGTGATTTAATTAATATATAATTTGTAATGAAGAAGTGAGAATAAATAATAATGTCTTACTTGATTAAGGCTACAGGATAGAAAGCACCAGCATACCTCGGCACAAATCCTACTGCACCAGGCGTAGAATCAATATTCACTATAATGAAACATAAATAATTTTATCTCTAAGTATATAGCATAGACAAAACCAAAATTTTACGTGAAAACTAACTTCTTCATGAAAATAATACTGATTTTTTTTACCTAAGTTCGAGTTGCCCTCAGTGGCTCCATAAAATTCACCAATTTGTTTAACATTGAATCTTCTCTGAAAGTCCTCCCAAATTTGAGGTCTCAGCCCATTGCCAACAATCAGACGTACTTGATGAGATGTATCTTCTGGTTTCTTTGGAACTGCTAATAAATACCTGCACATTTCTCCAATATACTGTGCGACCTATATAAATCAACTAATTTTATTAGTTAGATGAACAAAAATAGTGCAATTCAGTACAAAAATATATAAACTCACGGTGCAGTTATATTTGATGCAATCTGGCCAAAAATTTGAAGCTGAAAACTTTTTTTTAGTGTGACCGTAGCACCTCTCAGTAGCATTTGTCCAACTCCGACCATACCGCCAGCAGTATGATACAATGGTAGTGGATCATAAATAATATCATTGCTGCTGATATTTAACATCTTATTAACACCGATCACCATAAACATGAACCTGTAAAAAATATCACAATGATTATACAGCTAAAAATCAGTTCATCATATATTTATCATATCTTCTACCTTGTATTGCTAATGACCGCTGCTTTAGGCATTCCAGTAGTTCCAGAAGTATAAATATACATAATTTTATCAGATATATTGCCTTTTGCAATTTCTTCTACCATTTCTGCCTTTTCAGCATGCCTACTAAGTTGCCCCTGAGGTCTTTCCAACCTGGTTGCACACTAATGGACTCTTGTGCAGCATCTCTGAATTGGTATACAGGCAAGTTGGCAACTTCTGGAGCACCAGTAACATCTTTCAAAGCTAAAAGGAATATAATAATAACGCTAATATATATCAATTAACTTTCTGGTCTTCACAAATAATTCAGATAATGATTGTGATTATTATAATTACCTTCAACAAGTTCTGTTCCAACAATGATTCCTTTGCAGTTAGCAGCGTTAATAGAATGAACCAATACTTCCTTTCTCAAATTATTATTTATCAGAGCAGTAACCAAGCCAACTTTAGCCAGACCTAACCATAAACAAACAAATTCTGGTCTGGTTTCCATATATAAAGCAATTGCATCTCCTCGTTTGAAGCCTTCACGTTTAAAATATGCTGCTATTTGATTACTATACTCCTCAACCTAAAAATCAATATAATATTAATAAACTTTTAATAAATATATACATAGATGTTCATATTTTTTTATTTAAAGTTTTTCAAAATCATCAAATTTTTTTTACCTGTTTGAAAGTCCACTTTTCATTCTCAAATTGAAAAGCAATTTTATCAGGTTGTTGATCAACGACTTCGCTAAAAATTTTAACTATAGTCATATTTCTATATTCCCATTTCTTCAACAGCAAATTGAGCATCAGGAATCTGTGTCCAGCCCTACAATATTAAACAATATAAAAAATTCAGTAAAAAAGATAAATATCACTTCTACATTTCAAGCAATCTGAATGTCCAACTACTTTCCAAAAGATTTAGCAGCATTGGGTAATGAGAACAATTTGCAGCAAAACAATGAATTGAAATTAAAATATAATTTATCATTTATCACTTACATCAGATCCCTGGGTATCGTCCTGTACAAAATATACAGCCATTTGTACCTGCCTCCGTGTTACAATGAAAACTAAACTCCCAAAGACAAGGATTGCAAGGAGATTTTTGGTCCTGTGACATACAAGATGACAACAGCAGCTGCTGCCAGAAAATATAGAACATGCTTTTTCTGTTTATCAGTCACGTCTAACAACATTTTGATTGATTTCTAATATAATATAATTCTAAATGATCCTTGGCTTTAGTTTTCATCGAACGAAATTCTTCGGTAATAGTCTTCTAACAAAAGTCGATGGAGTCGAATTTTACATATTCAAGAGGTTGTGTTGCGTGTGGTTTATCTAACAATAGAGAAAATATTGAGAAAATGAAATATAATTTTGAAGTATCATATAAATAATATCACTAGGTTGGGTAATAGTTAAAATGGCACAGAATTTTGATCAAGTCCACGTTTTGGACAACCTGATGCCAGGATCCAAATTTACTTTAAAATATATAATATGTTAAAATATATCATTATCACTATTAGAAAATAGACAAAATTGCCTTCTAATATAAAATAAATAAAATATGTAGGATAATAAGTGAGTTGCTATCTAAAAGACAGGTAGATTTTGGAGAATATCACCTAAAATTTAGGAGATTATATAATCAAAACAGCTTATAGTACTATTTTACTTAAAAATATATAGTATGTTAAAATATATCATCATCACTATTAGAAAAAAGACAAAATTGCCTTCTAATACTAAATAAATAAAATATGTAGGAGAACAATTGAGTTGCCATCTAAAAGGCAGGTAGATTTTGGAGAATGTCACCTAAAATTTAGGAGATTATATCATCAAAACAGCTTATAGATCTATTTTACTGGAAAATATGTAGTTTGTTAAAATATATCATCATTACTATTAGAAAAAGGACAAAATTGTCTTCTAATATAAAATAGATAAATTGGATTGCCATCTAAAAGACAGTTAGATTTGGAGAACATCAACTAAAATTTAGGAGATTATATCATCAAAACAGCTTATAGATCTATTTTACTGGAAAATATGTAGTATGTTAAAATATATCATCTTCACTATTAGAAGAAAGACAAAATTGCCTTCTAATATAAATAAATAAAATATGTGGGATAATAATTGGGTTGCCTTCTGAAAGACAGGTAGATTTGGAGAATATCACTCAAAATTTAGGAGATTATATCATCAAAACAGCTGTAGTAAAAGTAGCTTATAGATCTATTTTACTTAAAAAAATATAGTATGTTCAAATATATCATCATCACTATTAGAAAAAAGACAATATGCCTTCTAATATTGAACAAATAAAATATGTAGGAGAATAATTGGGCTGCCATCTAAAAGACAGGTAGATTTTGGAGAATATCACCTAAAATTTAGGAGACTATATCATCAAAACAGCTCATGGAACTATAATTTTTATTATAGAAAAAGTTAATTTTAGCAAAAGAAGTAATTTGCATCCAACAAATAATAATTTCTTACAGAGTTAACAATTTAACAACTTTCACCAAGCGGAATTTCTCTTATAGAAAGAAATTTTTAATCATCAGTATACTTTGCTAGTATATTTGATGTTTAAGATGAGAGCTATAAATATAAAACTAAATAATAAAAATGTTAAATAAATATATAATTCAACATGTGAAAAATTATTCGAATCATCAATATAATCACCAATAATAGTATATGCTTCTAAAATTATATAAGTTAATTAAAAGTCAAAGACAAAGTTAATTACAAATTATATTAGTTAATAAAATTAAAAAATAAAAATTTAGAGTTATACTATTTAGTTAAAAGTATATTTTAATTTAGTTTAGCATAGTTAATAGAACTCTATTAGATAAGTTTACAAGATTATTTGAACTGAGCCTAGTTTAATGTAATTATTTTAAGCACGTGCTCCTCAACAACAATAATATTAAGACTAACACTGGACAGCCTGATAAATGTTTACTTTCTGTTTAATATCTACCCCTTTATAATTATTAAAATTAAAAAAAAAATCTTTTGTACTATTTATTATAAACAGTATTAAACATTCAAATAAAGCTAACATTAATATTTGAAACAATCAGCATTATTATTATATAACACATTACATTACTGGTCTGCGCTATTTATTATGATTGTATACGACGAATGAAAATAATAATTGACCTACAATGTACAAAGTACATGAAGACAGATCAGTTGCTTATCGACTTTTTAACGAGTTTGTTTTTTTCGATGGAATCAAGCTGACTGACAAAAATCCATCACTAAGAAATGAGATTATTTTGTTCTTTTGATAAAGGAAAAAAATCTATCATTGTAACCAAAAACAGAGATATCTTTTGAAACTGGCACATCGAAGTTATTGGTACTATTAACTGGCACAGTACGTATTGATGATCACTGTTGATAAAATAATATTCATATATAAATAAAATGTGAAAATTAAATAATTTATAATAAGTAATAGATTCTTATGTGTAAATTTGTGTAAAAGAATAAAAATATACTAATATATTAATAAACGAGGAATTAAAGGAGCACATATTGCCCTCCTATATTGCATGTATTCAATAGCGGTGCATTATGAACACTGATCAAGGTTACGCAGCATGGTCGAATATGTATCAACGTCGACAAAACTATCATATATATATATATATATATATATATATATATATATATATATATATATATATATATGTATATATATGTATATATATGTATATATATGTATATATATATGTATATATATGTATATATATATATATATATATATATATATTTATATATGATATCTTCCTTAATTAAAAATAACTTCTTCTGAAGTTCAATGAAAATTTTTCTAGAAGTTGAAGAAAATCTTAATCTAAATCCGGTAAAAAATATTTATTGACTAAAAAAGGGATGAAATATTGTTCTATTGACTATTACGAAATAGGAGTTTGCAGTAGGAAGGTGAAAATTTAGGGTCGCATGTTGCATGTGTTTTTTAGTTAGAAATTTTATGCTAAGATATTTTACTATTTACTTACAATTAGTATGAGTATTAAAGCTTTAAATGTTTATTCATCTACATGAAAACCATATTTTTTTATATATTATAATCAATTAAAAATGCTTTGTTTGATCAATAATATAGTAAACTAAATGAAATAGAATTAAATAAACATCTATATAAAAATAACAAAACAAAACAAAATTAACGAAACCAAAAATTATAATATGTATATCTAATAAAATAAATATGTATAGACATTTAACTAATTAAAAAAAAATTATTATTAAATCTCTCTAATAAAAGCATATAAACCCCCTCCAATGAAATCGATGGTTTTTCCACTAATCTATCATAAATTTTATAGCACTAATCAATCTTTATAATTTTTTCAACTGAAGAAACAATATAGATGAATTTAATATTTTTATTTACATATTTCGTTGTTAAATATAGACTGCAAAAGGTTCAAAGTCATCTTTGGTTAAAAAACTTTCTAATTGCAAATGCAATACAAGTATTATTTGTACATTGACAAGGAGAAGTGAACATGTGACTAATAATATGTAAGAAATATATACACTGTAACCATGTACATATTTGTAATAGATATAATATTCAGAAGATACTTCATTATAATAATATGGTTTTGAATGTCAAAATCTTTTCATAAAGAAGTGTATACCTATAATTAATTATTTATGGTGCATGTAAATCGATAGGTGTTGATGTCTCATTGTAAAACAAATAAAATTTTAAGCATTACTGAAATTTAATAATTTTAGCGAAATTGCCTGCTTGATATATTGCATGTTAAATAAAAACAGTAGTAAAATTTAACTCCACTGTTTTCAGGATGGTTTTTAGAGATACAAAGCCTAAAATGTACTTTTACTCGATTTCACATTTTGGTATATCCCAAATGTTATCTAAATCCTTAAAATTTTTAAAACATTATTCTCTATCATCCTAGCATTGTAATTAAAACTCATGTTTGTAAACTTAAGAGCATTTTGATTACAAATCAATTAATCAAAGATTGTATCAACATCTATTTTGCAGCTTTTGAACAAAATATTTAAACACTTAAAAAAAATTAACTTAATGTTAGTTTCACCAACCAGGGATTCACCAACTATGGACAGAAATCTTCCATGCAAATGTGAACGGAAAGTTTGTATTTAAACAATTACCAATTAATATATTCATTGGAAATGATATAAATGAATTTATAGACTTATGCATACAATTAATATTTTTCCTAAACAATAAAATAAGTATCCATTATAATAAATTAAGAAATATATCAATCTTATAATATCACTGAAGTATGAAGAGTAATTTGTAGGTAATAATAAGATTACTACTTAGAGCAAATTAGCTCCAATAAAAACTAAGTGTGCTGTGACTTTCTGTATAAAGCAAAAAATTAAATATAAAACTAATGAAAAATATAAAAATACAATTAAATATAAACATGTCGTGCAGGAGACACTCTTTTGCAAAAAAGTGCCTCCTGCACGACTTCGTCAAGGGTAAAATAGAAGGAACAAAAGGAATGGGAAGAAGAAGAATGCAGACGATTGACGACTTACGCGAGAAAAGAAAATACAGGGAACTGAAAGCCAAAGGACATGATCAAGAAGTATGGAAGCAGAAATTTGAAAAGGAAAATACATGAAATAAAAAAAAATGGGGTAAAATGGTAATGGGATGAAGGGTAAGGAAATCATTTGTTTGTGGTGGCTCTTATACCATGGACCTGCCTTCGGGCAGACTACCATTTATTACTAAAATTAATGAAGAATATAAAAAACAATTAAATATAAAACCCGCCTAAGTAGCAATCCAAATTAAGTAAAAATATTAATGAAATTTAAAGCGTATAAAATACAATTGCGAAATTGAGAATTAATTTTTATGGAAAAGTCTGCCAATAGTTTATGAATACAAGAAATTTTGATAAATGTATGTAATTATAAAATTAGCTATATGATCGTTAAATCATAAACACACGAAAAAGTACAGATGTTTTCACGTGTTCATTAAATTATTTCATGTGGCCTCTAAAAATTTCACTTTTGCGTCACTTGCAACAACTTTCTATCACTAAACTATTTACCAAGCAAAATATATCCTTTATCCTTGTCACTACGACACTGCACAAAACCAAATTTAATTACAATATTTTATATATTATTATATCAATCACACATGGGGATATCCCAACAAAAAAGAGAGATTTTCCCAATTCCGACTTGAATGGTCGATGTCTCGCGTGCAACTGATATTTGTTAAGGCGAAGAATGAAGAACGCGCTTTAACGAATAGAACCAACTGGTAGTAGTTCAGTGATCTGCTCGGAACAGACAGACTTTGCAAACTTTGATGATAAGGGAAAATGAGATAAGGTCCATAGTGATTATTGTAATCAAATTCGTTAATGAATTTAATTTACGTCATTGTAAAAATATTATTTTGTTGGTCAAACTTCAAGAACAGGATGCTCGTTTTACAATATTTTGGTGAACAGGACTAGGTGTTCTATAAGCTGTTGGGAAGAACTATGCTTACTCCTGGGTTCATTTTTTTTTTTGAACGGCCCAGTGATTGTTTTTACTAATTATTATTGTCCATACTAATTAATGAATATTTATCTTCCTTCTGAATTCTATTACTAGAAAAGTTGATGGTCGTTTTTACAAAATTGTGATACTGTCCTGACAGGATATTTTCACTTTAGAATATATTCGGGCCATTTCTATTATATGTTAAAAATATATGAAATTATAAAAAAGTGATCATAGAAAATTCGACTCTATTCTTTGCATATCAATAAGTATCTATTTTCTTTCTGAAGTCCATTACAAGGAAAATTAATGGTCGTCCTTGCAAAATTGTGATAGTGCCCCGAAAGGATATTTTCACTTTACAATATATTCCATCCATTTCTATTAAATATGTTAAAGATATATAAAATTATAAAAAAGTGATCAGAGAAAAATCGATTCTATTCTTTACAAATTGTAAGTATTTATTTTCCTTCTGAATTCTATCACAAGGCAACTTTTGGGTCATCCATATATCATTGCCATACTGTCCCAAAAGGATATTTTTACTTCAAAATACATTCAAGTGTATAACTATTAAATATTTCGAGTGTATAACTATTTATTAAATGATTTCAGAATTATATTTTATTTGTATCAGATTTATTTTATTTTACTCCATGAGTGATAGAATAGTAGGTAACGTTTCTTACAATCATACTTTTATTTATTCAACATGATTTATAGAATTGTTTAAACCCCTTTACAAGTCTATTAAATTTCAGCATTTTTCCTTACCAACAGATGCTCCTATTTATGAAATATAATACTTTGCAAATTTTTACAAATAATAAGTTTATTCTAATAAATACCCTATCACACCCATAAGAAATTTGCTACATATTCTGCATCTATTTTTTTTATATATATGGACATATTTTAACTCTTACCAACTATATAGTTTATTTGAAGTTGAAATAATACTGGTAACTTCTACTCATTGTTATATATTTATTATACAAGTTTACCCTATATATTAATTAGTAATGATTTTTCAAATTAAATTATCATTACATTTATTTTTAAATATACCAATGGTTTCTGTATAACCTTGAATTGATGTTTGTAACTTTATGATAATGTTAATTGAGTTCTAACTATTAAGAGTGTGATATTTTTATTGTTATTATTTTAGAATTAATAGAGAAGTGTTAGATTTAAAAAATATTGTTACCTCAAGTTTGAAATTACTTGAGATGAGCAGAACTAACACAACAAATATGAAAATGTTGATTGAGACCATGAAGAACATTAAAATTAAACGCTTAAGAATTTATATAGTATTGATAAAATGAATCATGAATTTGATTCAATTTCAATGACTTTTATTCAATCTTCATTTGCTTGAATGCAATTATTTTAAGAACTTATTTGGGATTTCTTGTGAGTAAAATGTGAAAATAAACGAATAAAATATAAATATATAAAGGAATATGTTTATTACTATACTGACTTGTTTGACATTGTACTAAAAATAAAGTGCAACTGTGTACGAAGGCAAACTTTCTGTACTCGAAGAGAGAACCTTCTAATTTTCCATAACTGAAGCTTTCTCTTACTTTATATATATATATATATATATATATAAATATATACATATATATATATATACAAATATATTTAAATGTATCTGACAGTACATTAATTAAGTAATTACATGCACCACTGATTTTTGTAAAATAATATACCTTTAATAATTATAGAAATATACCATTGGAATAGCTATTTGTTTTAGAAGACTATGACTAGAAATTAAATTTGAAAAAAAAAAAATTATAACATATAAGAAACGTTAGAATGCCAAATTTAAGATTTTTGATGAATACTATTAAAAACAATATAATGAAATTATGTGTTTGATAAGATTTACATAAGTTCCATTCCCTATTTATACCAAAAACTATTCATTGAGAATCGTGTACGTATTTTATACTTTTATTCAATGCTAATCATTTCTTTCGTATATTCACTGCATGACATGCACAATTCCTATTAGGAATATTTTTGTAGAAATTTTATTTATAAACAGTCAATCCCAAATAGAAAAAAAAATTTGTAAGTGCTGAAGTGGTTTCGGAACTCATTATGTTACATCAAATATTTTATTGTTATTTTGATTTTGAAGAGTATTTCTTGTATATTTTAATATTGCCAGATATTTTAACAAACATTGTTTTTAGAATGAGATATATTACCTTTTAGCACCTCACGAATTATATTTTTATATTGTTTACAAATTTTACAATATGGTTTTATTACATTTATTTATGCCTCTATACAAAGTACGTTCTGCAACGTTTTTTATTGCCTTATAACATTATAAACAAAAACTTGCTCCATGTGATTTTCAAGTCTTTACGTCACAATACTGGAATTTCTAGTTTTTATGCAGACGTTAATTTTTCAATTGAATTAATTTGAATCGTTTACATTAAAATATATAATATATAAATGTGTAAACATTGAGAATAATAGTAACAATATAAATAATAAATATTTATACTGCAATAACATACTCTAGAATTCATAATAGGTAATAAAAATTTAGGTTTTGTTGTTTCTTGTAAATATATAGAGAATGAACTATTGCAAAAAGTTGCAAGAAAGATAAAATAATTTAAACAATATTTTCTGTGATTTTTCTTGAAATTAGGTTTAAAAAATGGTGAACTTTTTGGCTTTAAGAACTTTTACATTTATCAGATAGATACTTTCTATTTGCTTTAAAATTCAATACTACTAACTTATTATTACACTAATTAACAAATAAAGTTATGAATTTTTTTAAATTTTGGGTGTGCTAGAAAAGTCAAACGTATAAATAAAATTTTCTATATTTATTTAAATTATTTTTTAATTTTTAACGGTTTTAAATTCAAACAAGTCCAACTAAGTATTAACACAAAAAAGTTTTAAATAGTTCAAGTGTAAATGTTAATGTTGTGTTGTCCTTAAATATAATGTATGTAGTTTTTGTGATATTTTTGCCACATAGTTAGTATTATTTAGATTTAAAGGAATAATTATGTTTAATGTATAATTATCCAAATAACTCATTTATTTTATAATCTTCAAATGAAGATAAGTACTCATTTAGTAAATTAATACCGTGTACTTTATATTGAATGAAATAAAAAATCTTCTTCTAAAAAAAGAAAAACAAAAAACAAATTAAAAAAATGAGAAAAGACGACATCTCAAAAAATGAAATCATATGTACCACATATTGAACTCATGTATTAAAATAAATATAATCTCAATTTTACTTAGTGAACTAAGTTTTACCATAAACAAGACCAAGTTCAAGTGTATACTCTTGAAGCTAATAATTTTATTATTTTTACAAAACCGATGACCAAGTAAACAGATCGTTCCATTTAAGATACAGGAAAACAAAACTTTTATAAAAAGTGTTTTTTTTCTATAAAATTATCCATAATTTATCTCAGAGCTAAGTCTTGCATGAATCTAGGCAACGTCGAGCAACAAAAACTATATGATACGCGGTCACGTAACGGTTAACACATTTATTGCAGAGGAAGGAAACTTCACCTGAGAATCACGTACTTATCAAGATAATTTTATTATAGTAATAAGTCATCAGTAGTAAAATTTATTTCCTAGACAGATAAGTAGTAATAGTAATATAAATCATAAAAACATTCAAAAGTTTTTTCTTGGATAAGATTTCTCTGTTATGAGTAAGATAAAATAATTAAGGCTCTGTCAGATATAAAGGTATTGAATGAAATAAATCAAGTTGGAGTCATAATATAAATTTATCTAAAACATCGCGTCCATCGAATTTCCTTAAAAAAAAAAATTTTTTTTTTCATAGACTTTTCTTTTACCTTTGCTATCTAATCTTATTTTGGGAAGTGATATAAAAGTTCAAGTACATCATCGATCTATTGGTGACTAATTTTGACCATTTCTAAA
Organism: Ctenocephalides felis; assembly: GCF_003426905.1. Classification (NCBI taxonomy): domain Eukaryota; kingdom Metazoa; phylum Arthropoda; class Insecta; order Siphonaptera; family Pulicidae; genus Ctenocephalides; species Ctenocephalides felis. The sequence continues at coordinate 8,566,493 of NW_020539724.1, read as the reverse complement.
ATATGCTTATAAAAATATAATTAATATCTTTTTGAAGTAAAATTTCGCCCAATATAAGTTACGTGGCTGATTTACCATTTTCTCTATCAAGTACATCCTAGAATAGATCTATTACTAACTAATTAGAACAATCTCTAAAATATGCTTATAAAAATATAATTAATATCTTTTTGAAGTCAAATTTCGTACAATATAAGTTAAGTGGCTGATTTACCATTTTCTCTACGAAAATTAATTGCAAATGTAAGACTTTATAATAAACTTTGTCAAAAATTTAATAATGATGTTTTTATGATAGTAGTTGAAAACATAATACTCACTGCAAAGAAAGAACTTTTGAAGATGCATCATGTAGATTCTTGGATTTATGAATTCTTAAAGTTTCATAAAACTTTAAGAATTTCTTTAAAATATTGAAGATTTATTCCTTTATATATTATTCCTTATATATTATAACCAAGATATGATAAATAGATAAATAATGTCTGCTTCACCTCATATATTCACAAAATCAGAAATCCACTTTAAAATATTGTCTGATTAGGGTTAGGTCAATTTGGTTTAGTTAGGATGGTATTTACAAAAATTGACAAAAAAAGCAAAACTTTAATTTATGATTAATTTCAAATATCCAAAGAAATCTAGGAAAATCTAACAAAGATCAAACCATGCATGAAAAAATTCGTTGATTTACTACTTTATAGAAATATTTAATTCATAAAGTAAATAAATATATTGGTTTCATAGTACATCTTTTGTGTTATTATTAATTATTTTATAGATTCATATTCAATATAGTATTACGTAATGAATTATAAATTATTTATAACTTCATAAATAAAAAAACAAAATCAATAATTTTAATTATTATAAGTAAAATTATCATTGGAAGAATAAATTTTCTGGCACAATAATATTTGCAGTGCGCAATATTTTAAGAAAAATAAATGAATTTACTTCCAATTTATTCGAATTTAATTATTATACATTTATTTTTTTTACCTGAACTCAAATTAATTTGGACTTTGTATTCAATAAAAAACGCCTCATAACAAACATTAACTTATGCAAAAGTCATAGAGCAAATCATAAATATGATTAGATAATTTTTCATTATTTTAAAACAGGACAAAATAAATTGAAATATATTAAAACTATGATGTATTACAATTTTGCAATTGGCATGTTTAAATGTATTAAGAACACTAAAATATATTATTCATATTTAAATTTGCATATAAAACTATGTGATGGCGATTATGTTGAACATTCAATGCACGTCTTCTAGGAGAATGTTAATTTCAAAGTCAACACATTGCAAAATAAAATAAATTGATACTATAAAATGATTGAATTTTTATTTGGTTAGTCATGAAGCCAGAAAAAATTGAAGAATACACGTAGAAATTTTTAGTGTCATCAACCCGAGCTTTCTTTAGAATAAATTAAGAGCATCGCCAAAATCTTTCCAATTTATTTTGGTGTAAAACGAATTGTTGAAATAAGGTATTGCAAAGTTCGTTGTAATATGAATAATTGAATATTGATAATTAATTTCTAAGAAGCTTGTTTTTTATTTATTTCATGGCAATAGATACTCATTAAGTCATAAAGCATGTCGTTCTCCGAATAATTCCACTCCATTATTTATGGAATATAAATATTATTAAATAATATTTTGTGATTGCACTCCACCATTCAGAACAAAATTGCAGAAAATCCAGAACATTTTCAAAATTAGTTTTATCACTAAACAAATCTAGATCAATTATAAATAGAATAACATAACGTCTCTATATTATATCAATGAACATCTCATAAGCTCTGATAAACAAACTCTTTGTAATAGATGTTTATCCAGATATCTTTTTTTTATGTTACATAAATAAAAATAACTCTAAAGATCAATATATCGAATTCATCATTTTTCCAAGATTAAGAAGTTAATATCATTGTTGACAAAGTTTTAACGTCATTGATAAAAAAATTGATATAAATGGGGCTTTATCAGATGGCATAAATGGAATTATAGCATGAAATATAAAATATTGGAAAAATGTATAAAAATCGTATATTAGAGGAAGACTCTGCATTGAAAATAAAGATTGGATTGAACTCACAATGCAAATATCTACTCTTCGGAAAATTTTAAAAATTGATTAAAAAATATAAAATGTAAGATGCTAGCAACAATTTGTACATCTTTTATTCTCATATTCAATGATGCAAACAATGTAATGATGTAGTATGTGTATGTTTATCAACTTATTGTTAAGATGTTGTTTGCTCAATGTTTCCTTACTATAATTTTGGGTTATTTCCCATCACGTAGGAGCGGATATTTTAATTTCTCGAATTTTTAAAACATTCAATTTCTAACCGGACGTTTAAATAACTCGCTTGAAGCCAATTGAAATATTGTGTTGATCGTTACAACACGACACTAATTCAATAAATTGCCCTATTCTTTTAAAAGGCTCCTCTAAATTGCATATGGTGCGGGTGCATGCAATCGATTGAGAAAAAACAACCAGAAATAGTTCCTTATTTTAATTTTTTTTTCCAAAATAATTGATTAAAAACTAATAAATATTTATATGAAACTAGGTATAAGTGGCATGGTCTATATTTTCCAATAAAAAACTTATATCACTACTGATGGATATCAAGCTGTCCGCGATGGGAATGTAATCTCAAACCATATGCTCTCACGAACGAAAATTTCTATTATTATTTTAAAACTTTGCAAAGTTCATTTTTTTCATTACTGACGCATTTGTACATTTGATTGTCTAGTCTATTGCTACGCTCTGAATTACTTAATTAACAAATGATAATTAATGCTATATTTAAACAACAATAACATGTTAATTATTTGACCTTTTATTTTAACCCAATCGCTAGTATGCTCTATTTGTGACCCAGAGTTGGAGAACCGAAAAAATTAAGAATATTAAGTGGAAAAATATGGTTAGTTCATTGTTTGAAGAAAAAACTGTAGGTAAATTGCACGACATTAAAAAGTACATTTGCTTATCATAAAGGACGTAATTTACATATTATTACTTGAAATTTTAATGACAAAAATTGTATATAATCGGACCTTAAAATACTTGAAAAATAATTTAACTAAAGCGAAGAATTCCTTCTTGACTATTTTCTGAAATATTCATTTCAATTTACTAGTAAAAAGGACAAGTAGAAAGACAAGTATAATAATAATAAAAAATAAATAAGGTCTGTCGACTGTCGACAAAGAAATCTGATGATTTGACTTAAATAATTAAATAAATATTAGAAAATAAAATAAATTTATTAGAAATTGTAGGATTATCTGGACTCATAATAATTACAAAACAAATTCTTCATAAATATCTGAAATATTCATTTCCAGTAAAAAAAATCTTCATGTGCAATATTGATTATATAACTAAATTGAAAAATTACATAATGTTGTAATGAAAATCAAAATACAATTATGTTATCAATCAATTAAGTTCTATGGAATCAATCAAGGACAAAATCAATGATGAATCTTATACTGTACATATAAATATATATATATATATACATATATATATATATATATATGTGTGTGCATATATATACATAAACAAAACACACTTAATGAAATTTTGCAATAATTTATTTCATAAAGTTCTAAGTTAAAAACTGGTTTTTGGGCTATGACTGGTCTTATGAGAAGTGTAAGTTAACAGAAAGTTTACACATCTTATAAATGATTGAAAAATATGTTGTTTAACTTATAAAACAAATTTTCCGATCAGTCATTCATAAAATATATTAATTTTCTGTTAATTTGCACCGATGATTAGAAAAATCATAGCCCCAAAAGTCTGTACCTCACTGATAAATCCCTATGAAATAATGTTAGTGCAAAAATGGAGTGCACTGTGTTCTTATATTTACATTGTTAATATTTGTTCCAATTATAATATATTATAATATTATTTCACTATTAAATATGTATGTATAATATAATGCTGTATTATAACTTCCTAAGGCAATGTTTGAGGATTCCATAGCAATATTTAATTGAAATTAACCATTTATATCGACTCTGGCTATGAGATTGATCAGGTGTCGAAACGTATGTAATTTTAATAACTTTATATGAAATTGTGTAAGGATATATATATATATATATATATATATATATATATATATATTGAACCTGCGCAATGTAAGATAACCTCAAAACTAAATCAAAATTCTCTTACCTTCTAATTGTTGTTTTTATCACACAAGTTTGATATTAGTTAGTCTTTTACCAATTAGGAACACTAAATCTAGTACGAAAGACGTTCGTTAGAACGAGAATGGACTGATTTTCGATTCAGATACATCTTACTGATTATTATTTACGATACAATTATCAAAGTACTAAGTTCAAACATTCTCATTACATTTTGACGTGAAATAAACATCGAGAAGCGTGTTTGCAACAAGGCAAAACTGACAGCATGGATAATGAGTCAACAAAAAAATGGAGAAATCAGTGGGTCCACCTAGGTGCGATAGAATACTCCGAGGGAATTGATGTCTTGGATTTATAAATTATATATTTAATGTAATATTATACTCTTATACATGATATTACTGCATTGATAGTAGAGAAAGACTTTTTTTATATTATTTTTGAACAGAAATCAGAACCTTACGTCCTATGAGCTGTTGAGCTGAAACTTCTCCTTACTTCGTATTTTTTAGATGGAAACTCTATGGTTAATCCATCCATATTTGATGATTTTTTGTTATTAGAATTAATCTAATAAGGCTGACATTTTATTGGTGCAGCAATGCCGGGCAAGGGCTATTTTCACTTGGAAACATATTGCTATCTATATTTTCAAGTGAAAATCGTTGTCACTGCTACCTGACAACAGGCTGCTCGAAGTGGGTATCGAACCCGGGACCTCTGAAACAGAGAAAAATTTCGAGAGTTTCAAAATGTGATGCTGGAGGCAAATGGAAAAGATAAAGTTGACAGACAAGAAACAAATGAAGAAGTCCTGAGAAGAGTGGGCGGGCACAGAAAGTCTCGGAGCACAATTCTGAAAAGAGAAGTAAACTGGATCGGACCCGTTTTGCAAAAAGAGTACCTCCTGCACGACGCCGTCGAAGGTAAAATAAAAGGACTGAAAGGAAACGGAAGAAAAAGAATGCAAATGATTGACGACTTACGCGAGAAGAAAAAATACAAGGAACAGGAAGCCGAAACGCAGGATTAAGAAGCATGGAAGCATAATTTTGCAAAGAAAAATACATAAAAAAGTGTCAAAAGTAGGGGGGATAGTAGTAATGGAAAGGGTAGACAACGAAAGGTAAGAAAATAATTTATTTGTGGTGGCTCACATCATAACGTTGTTTTGACAACGCTATGTTATGCTTCTTTCTTGGTATTAAAATCAGACCAAATGTTATGTGTTTGTGTAAAACGCCTGACAATAAAGCAAATACCAAGCATTTGGAATGTTTTTAAGTTATGAAAGAAGCATAACGTAGCGTTGTCATAACAACGTAATGTTATGATCTATTTTATCAGAGTATTGGTCAATGAATTTCCCGATTATTTAATACTTTGTTTATCATTGATTTAATATATCCGGCATATTTTATATCTATATCCATATTTACTATTTCCATCTTGTTTTCTATAGAACAACTGCTATGGTCGGTTTATCACCGCGCTATACGATTCACATGTAGTTGAACGCTAGGCGTAGTAAACCGTAAGAAAATAATAACTTCATCTTCTGAACATTTTAAAAATTGCATTCAAATATAGAATCTATTCTAAGAATTGTCGAAATGCATAAACCTTTAAAAATCATGTATCGTAGTATTAGTAATATTTAAAATTCTGACTAAACCAAAAAAATGATCATAAAGAAAATATTAAAGATTATTCAATGTTCAAAAATAAAAAAAGTCAAACAATTGCCCAAAAATATATAATATATTTAATGAATAGTTTATTTTGATTAATATATTTCTCGTAGTTTATCGACTTTCTTATTTATATGAATAGAATGATTATTTCAAAGAGATATTCAACGATAATTTCCTGTACGATAATATAACAATGTCAGCGAAATCTTGATTCTAAGTAACTACTTCTCATTTTCATTCATTCTCCTTAAAATGCTTGAGATGCAAAATCTCGAAAAATCGCCTGATATATTCTCAGAACTATTCAGTGATGAGTTGTAATAATGTAGCTAATAAGGGTGTATTAAATTTGATCAATCAGATATAACTAATTAATTGTTAATATTAATGTTTTGTTCATTTTGAATTTAAATTTAGGAAAAACATATCGGTTTACAGAAAATATTTTTCCCATTAGTCTGAAATATATCGATAAATGTTAAGACAAGTGATCAAGAGTGAAAAATTTGAAGATTGCCTGATAAAACAATTATCAAATTTATTGGTTTTGTATAGATTTGTAAAAAAAGTTCTCGAATACAGATTAAAATTTTAAATATGTGTAAAAGTATATAATTTTTTTAATGAGACTGTTATTTGGATTTTAGTCTTTGAAAGTACTTGACAAAAAAGGCATTATATACCCCTTAACTTTGAAATAATTATATATGGCAACAATTAATTAATAATAGTTTTGATCATAAAAACGTAAGTATTGCAGCTCCGACAAACAAATTAGTTATCCCCTATATATATATATATATATATATATATATATATATATATAATACAAAAAAACATATAGATGAATAATAATTTGGGAATTATTTAATAGCACCAAAAAAAATATTCCAATTCGCTCATCAGCACGCTCCATGCATTTGCAAGCACAAAAATGGGGTCACTTCCTAGTTCCGAATTTCACTTTCGTCAAAAACCGCGTCTGATTTTCGACGATTCTTAGCGGTCTGAGAACCTACTACTGGCATAGCAATTTGGTACGTCACAAGTAGATTGTAGGAGAGAGCCATTGGTAAAATTTTACTCAATACTTTTGATAAGAAAGTAAATTTATGGGATAATATTATGGGCCCTCTAAGGGGCACAACTAGTGTAAAATTTTGAAAAAATCGATTTTTGTTTTTTTCATATTTCGGTAGATTGCACATTTAAAAATAACATATTAAAATTTCAAATCGATATCTCGAATAGTTTTTGAGTTACAGCCATTTAAAAAGTATGCATATATTATATAGTACAACGATCATTTAAATTTAAACGCGTTTTTCTCGAAACAGCATTTTCCGAACTTGCTGCAGTGATTACTCAAAAACGAATGATTCGATCACTATCAATTTTTTTTACATGTTCTGTATATAGTTCTCCGTAAAATGAACTATCGATTTTTTGATCGGATCAAAAATCGAAATTTGGCAGTCGAAAAACGACCAAAATTTTGGGTAAAATTCGGCTTTTTTTTCAAAACGCCGCCATTTTGTCAATTTTTGATTAATTTTTTTTATCGTAGTTCACTTTACAGACAATATTATCTAGTTTAGCGACATTTTTTTTTTATTTCATCCACGTAGAAGGGCGGAATCACTGCAGCAGTGAAGGGCCTTTTTTGTCGCGCCGTTGGAGATCGACGATAACTTAAAAAATATTTAGTTTTTTTCTTCAAAAATTTTACTACGTATTCTTAAAACATGTATAAATATATTTCCAAAATTTTGAAATTATTGATAAAGTAGTTTTTTTAATATAAATTCCCAAAAATCACCATTTTTTTAGGCGGTTACACTAATTGTGTCCCTTAATTAAATATCGATATAACTGTATGTATATATGTTCGGATACCCATTTTTCGGTACAAATATACAAATAATTCAATTATTCAAATCGGTTGATGTGTGCTCCGAAATCGTGGACAAAAGATGTATAAAAAACATTCAATTCCTGCTGGCGGAAAGGCGTTGTGATTGGCAAAGTCAGGTCCAGTCGTTTTAGAAAAGCAAAATTAGCAGTTGTTAAAGCAGAAAGTGCAAAAATAGCAGTTTTTGTGAGAACGGATCACCCGATCACAATACTTCAAGAAACATGTTGCTTTTTAAATATATCTATAGAATATACTGTGTTTCGTTTTTTAAAAATTGAGTTGAGATTATTCGAATCTATAAAATTTTGTAAACTAACTCGGGAAGTAGCTCAATGATATATTATTTTGTATAAAATGGATAATAAACTTCAAAACTGATTGTGAGATAAAATAGAATAGAAAATATACCGAATTCTGTAAATCATTCAATATATACTCCCAACTAATTAAACAAATTTGAAGATTTATGTATTATGTATATTTAAGCAGTATTAACAACAGTTTTCACTTGGAAATATAGATGTTTCAAAGTGAAAATAGGCCCAATCCGGCATTGCTGCATCAATAATTTCATCATACATGGGTGATTGGGTTTCCATCTGAAAAGACTAGTATAAAAACGAATAGCACCACAGCTTATAGGAGTGTTACGTTCTAATTGCAGTTGAAAATTAAAAAAAAAATTGTTCTTCAGTCTTCGATATCAGCGCTTTGTCTATGCATTTTGGTAGTCCGGCGGGCCACGGGTGGGTTATCCGCACGGAAAGGCAGGCGGTTCCATCATAATATCGCGGACTCTCATATATCGTCCGGACGTAGAACGAAACGTACATATGTAACAAACTGAACTACCGAAGTACGACACGAGCGCATTGCACCGTCGTGGATTTTTCGGTCATTCGTTGCGACCAAGCGAGGCCCGTAGTCGCGGAGCTGTAGACCGAGCGAGGCGTAGAGCCAGAGTATCGCGCGCGTTCAGCCAGTGCGTTCGCGACCGTAGAGTGAGAGGTGCAATGCTGTGCTACTTATAGCATCATCTGTTGCATCACAATTTCAGTCAGTCGCGAAAAGCCGACGCGCGTGGTTTTGATAAACACATTGTTTTGACAACAGACTTAAATCAAACATTTTGTGTCAACGAATTTAAATTAATATTTACAAATGTTTCCGCCGCAAGGATTCATCAGGATTAATTAATCTACGTTTTTGTGCTTTTTGGACTTGATCTTATGAAAAACAATTTGTGAGTGAAGTGGTTAACATTATACTTCTGAAAAAAAAGTGTTAAGTGAGTGTTGATGACATCGTTTATTGAAGATGGATTCTCCGCAGATGTATGACAACAACACCCAACAACATGCGGGTCATGGCAACCAAGGCATGGGGGGTGCCGGACCCGAGATGAAAAAAATGTCGCCCAGCAACAACAATAACAACCCCGCAGCTATAAATCATAACAATCCTCAACAACAAAATCAACAACAACAGCAACAACAACAACAGCAACAGCAGCAAAATCAACATCAAGTCATGCACGGAAAAAATTTGGCACCCGTGCTTGCAGTGAAAAACCACTTGATACAATCTTATGGCCAACCGCAAGAATTGGAAGATCTCAACCCGCAGGAGATCACATTGGATCTTCAGCATTTGATAGATGACCAATTCAAGGATCCTGCCGAGTTGGCGTTGTTCCAAGACATGATGCCTCCGGGTGCTGTCGCATCTGCCAGCAAACAGTTGCAACATTTACAACCACCCCGCGCTCATCCGACGTCGCAGGGAGCGGCTTACCCGCGTACAACACTTGCCTACATGCCGCAATCCGTACATGCCGGAGCCGCCTATGGACACGCGCAGAACTCAAATTCGAGTGACGAAAACAGTTCGGCAAGCGACATAGCCAATATCAAAGAAGAACCTGTTGATCCTCAGGACTTCAGAAGGCAATGCCAACAGAATGGAACGGCTACTTATCCTACAGTCGCCCCTTACGGAATGGGCTCAGCCGGTGGTTATTTAAGCAACGGTAGTGGTGCTTCATTCACAGCTTTAGCTCCAGCGGGTTTACACCATCAGGCTTTACATCATCTAGGACCAGCTCCCCATATACCTCTGAAACATCACAGGCCAGGTGGTATACCGCATAACGTACGCAAACACTCAGGAAAAAGTGTTGATAAGGGAACAGATGAATACAGGAGGCGAAGGGAAAGGAATAACATTGCTGTCAGGAAAAGCCGAGAAAAGGCAAAAGTGAGGTCCAAGGAAGTAGAAGAAAAAGTGAAAACTTTAATGAGGGACAAAGACGCACTGATGAAGCGCCTGGAAGTTGTCAGCAATGAATTACAGATTCATAAACAATTATACGTTCATCTTATGAGCCTAAATCACCCAGAAATAAATGAAATCTACCGCAGCATGTTGAATTTGTCAAATTTACCAGACCATGGCATGTAGCGTATGTGAGAACCGCGAGTTATTTACGCGAAACCCGATCTCTTATTTATTTTATCCTTTTACTGTTTTTCCCTGATGACAATAAAGACACAGTACTTTTAATTGAAAAAGTAATGAAACTCTAAACCAAATATTTAAATAAAGACGGACGATAGGTTAAAAATGTCTTTGTAGTGACATTACGGTATGTGGTGATTTCTGTAAATAAAGTGTATGAACGGTTTTGAAATGATGTTAAACGTCAAAAATGTGGGTGATTTTTTATTCGTAAAAAGAAACAGAGATAATATATTTACTTAGGTTGTAAAATGCTACAATACCTTTTTAGTATAATAACAAAAGTCCACGTTGTGGATTAAAAGAGTGCAATCATATATGAATGTAGCTGGTCTATTATTTTGATGTTAGGATTAAATTAATTTCGACAAATGTGTATATATCATACCAAGTTTAAATAAGTTATTAGTTGAATTGATAGTAGAAGTCGTCTGATCGGAATATATTTGGGTTTTTGAGTTTCATTTTGTTCGGTTGAAAACGAATTCGAAAATTTGATTTTATCGTAGATGTTTAAGACTTTAACTTTCTCTTTTAGGCCCGCTCGTTTCGAGTGTGGTAGAAAGAAAGCGAAACTGGATTTACAGAATGAGTTGAACAGAGACGAAATGTTTGCTGTATAAAATTTACAAATGTATATGTAATGTATTTATATAAGAAATAACGTTACTAACTTTTAAAAGAACACTTCAAGTATTCCAAAATCAAACTCTTATTAAAAGTATCGCCAATTAAACTCAATCGATAAAATCAATAATTCAGCTCAGACGAATTCTACTACCAAGAATCTTACATGTAAATTTATTCGGATTTAAGTAGTATAAAATTATTTAGACAAAGAAAGTAAAATTAAATTGGTTATTTTCTGATGACGGATTCTATGAGATTCCGATAAATTATGTATTATATCATTTTCACTTCTCTGTCAAATTGTACCTATTGTATATTCATGTGTATATGCGAACGTATGTGATTATGTATATAGTTGTAGAAATTTAGTGAATGTCATCAAATCATATTAAGTTAACATTAATTATGATAAACATAAATAAATGTTCATAAATATATTTTGATATAAAATTTAACATCATCTTTTTATTATTTACATTTCAGGTGATACAATTACATTAATTTGTATAAATTATTGACAAGTGAAATCATATCTTTGATAACTATTTTATCGAAGTCTAAAAATGTTTCTTGTATCAGATTAAATCATGTGTATGGTTTTAACATGCAATAAAAGATAGTATCAAATTTCGCAAATAATTACAAACAAGAATAGCTTATAGTGCATTTGCAAATTTCGTCGGATCAAAAAAGTTAGCTATTTTGTTCATTACTCTAACAATAGTAATTTGGATAATTAGTGCAAATTTCATTTAAATGAATACTTTTATTTAATCCTCAAAAAGCAAAATTGAAACCAATCATAAAAATCATTTAAATAAATAAATAAAAATAAATAATTGTTCGAATCGGGGGTACCGCATGTTCCATATTTAACACATGGCACATGTGTCTATTTATGTGAATAAGTCATATAAAACAAAACACTATTTACAATATGAAGTTCACATAAAACAAATAAATCATTTTATGATATTTTTGGGATATTGAAATATATAATATTTTTTTGATAATAATTAAATTATTTATGATTAACATATAGAGTAAAAAAAATAATTTTGCGATACTTTTTGTCGAGGGCATAATTGACTTCAAGAAAAGATCATCGATAAGGGATATACTTTTCTATATATAGAATAAATAAAACGAATAGAAATTTTTAATCAAATTACGTAAAATCGATTTAGTCCCTTAATTTTCAATGCTAATAATTTAGCTATTCACTTTATTTATTTAATATGAAGTTGCATTACAGGAAAGTCAATTATTAGTCGATTTTTTTAAAATAAATTCAGCAACACATATAACTTTATCATGTCGGATACCAACAAAGATATTAATCAATACATTCTCGTATTAAAAATAAAACAAAAATTTTATCAAATCATCCAAAACTGAATTCGAAATCATCCTTTAGTACATATCTCACGACTTATCGGCTTCTCTTATCTGTGAAAGTAACTAACTGTCAGGTTAATCAAACAGACACCTTCATTATATATATATATATATATATATATATATATATATATATATATATATATATACATTAATATTTATTACTTGTTGGTAATTAATGCTGTTTATTGAAGGAAAGATAACATGCAAACGTTTTCAAACAAAAATCGCGCTAACGTCTTTAATTTAATGTTTTCACGTATGACCTCTTATAATGCACACGATGACCCAAATATACTGGGGATCAAATGCGTAAATTATATTTTAATAAAATTATCACAGTAAATAAATGTTTGCTGATTTGAAAAATTTATAAATTAATAAACCATTTATAAAAACTGTAAATAATTTTTTTAAAATACCTAATAAAGTCTTACTCTTTTTTACCTATTAGAGTAGGTCCTTTAATTATGCTGGAGTATGTGGGTTGGGCACAATAATATCTCACATGCAAAATTATTTATCCTGCTCAAGAAGTACATATTTCATCACAAATATCAATTAAATTGGTGCAAATTAAATCATGATTAAAACGTCTGTCTGCTGGCTAATTCTAGCAGCAAAATGCTTCTAATAATACAACATTTAATATTTGGACCTCACCTAAAACTTCTTGTTCCAAACACGTGTACGATATAATTCAGGTCTAGTTGCCAATATGAGTATATAGACAAATTAATCATGTTAACGAATTTCTAAAAAAAAAGTTGAATTCGAAGACAGTTGTTACTAACTACAATAAAATTATAGGATAATATATCTATATAATATATAATATCAAGTCAGCGCAAGTCCAATATTTTATATCAGTGATTTTATGATCATCAATAAAATATTCTACCGTTTTTAATTATAATTAAATTTGTTATGCCAATAATTATTACTATTACATGGATATATTAATGAAGATCCAATTCGTGATTTATTAATATAATCTGTTTATTATATAAATTCATACATCTACAATTAGTGAAAGTGTTCAGACATTATTTAATCTGATTCAGAATTTTATTATGATATTGAATCATGAGATTTTTAATAAAAAGTGAAATATGATTATGTAAAGTTATGCTCACTGATCATATCGTATATCTGAAGATACAAGTACAAGAATAATTGAATAGATGATTATTTATATAAAGAAAAAATCATAGAAAAAAGTTATGAATGTGTTTAAAAAACCCCAGAATGACCAAACGTCCAGGATTCTCTGTGAAAGGTATAAAAACTTTTCTTTCAAGAAGTCAATAAATACAAAAATTGAAAAGTAAAATTAGTGAAATAGTAGCATTCTTTAGTACTATATTTTTTGTTAGCAATTCATCTAAGAGATAATTTTAACGCCAATTGGATCAATTTCAATTGGACCACATTCAATTTGTAGGCCATTAAAGAGATAGTGTTAATAAAATATATCTATTCCACACTATCATTACATTATTCCAATTATTTTAATTATTATATCTTAAATTCTTCAATATTTTTATATTGATATACAAAATATCTATCTATATTATATATCGATTAGAGTGATCAAGATCGAAAGATCGATGTACATTTGTAAATAGATTTCCTAATATTGCGTTATGTATGTTTTATTAAGTTTTTTTTTAAGTTATAGGAAATTTTGAATAAATATTTAATTAAGCATGTACGCAATTAGCAAAAGCAAATAATAGATATATTAACCTGCGCAATTTGCAACTAAAATAGATAAATTGATCTATAAGTTCATATGTTAAAATAAATAATAATAAACATTAAATGATTATATATTTTTTAATTTCTCAAGACTCAATTGCAATCTGTTTTTAAAAATCTAATTTTTATTAAGAATATTACTTTTTTTTCAAGTATTATAGATAAAATTTAGATAAAAAAAATCATAAAAGTTCAACTATTTATGAAAAAAAAATTATATTATTCATTCTACAAAGAATATATTTCGACTATTTTGTCTGATTAAATTTTAATCAAATATACATATATTAAAGATTGTTATATTTTTATTTGTTATATTTTATTTAATATAAAATTTTCAACGAAAAAATATTAGAGAGCATTTTGATGATGTTTTCCTACACTTGGAATAGCTTGAATATTTTGTTTTTAAATTAAGAAACCTAACTTAATAGCATTAAATTATTCATTTTATAACCTTGCCTAATATATGAAAATTATTATGTCCAATTTTAATAATACAAGAATTTTTAAAAAAATATGGAAAATCCCTTAGAAGTCACCGGGTTGAATTAACAAATTAATTAAACTTTCCTGCGAAATTTCAGTGGATTTGGTTCAAAATAAGTCTTAGTTTCCTGGAAAATGAAACAAGTGGTTTCAAATAAGGTGCACCTCAAAATATAAATACACAGAAATCAGAGAGGTTTAAAAAAGAAACATCTTCAAAGTTTTTGGGTATTTGCAGAGATTCCTTCAAACAAAGTTTTCTACAAGTGCTTGAAAGTCCAATAGGCTTTCTTTAGATTTGTTCTGGTGCATTCAATTACATACCCACATCCAAAACTACGATGCATTGACCTATTTTAGAATGAATAAATCCTACACTACTAAGAACCTTAATATGTCAAGCGCCGAGTCCTAGATATTTAAACTGGCACCATACAACTGCATACATTTGATTTTAGTTAGGTCAGTGGTTTATTTACCAAGGTTAAAATGTTTGGGACAAATTTAATTGCATGACACTTTGCTTACATTGTGAAGCAAACTATTTATAGAAAATCATTATTTCAAATCACAATCAGAATTATGGGACATATGTTATGCTATAATTATAACCAAAGTCTTATAGATTTATAGAGGTTTATATTTGCACCACTTGTCACGCCTGTTTGGTAGTTTATAATTAATTTATGTTTTGGACCTGGGAGAACAATATACTGTTGATGCTCACTAGGAACTATAATTTTCCTAAAAAAGGTAAGAAAGAATAAAATGACTTCGCATTTAGGCAAACGTAAAAATCGAGAAACAACAATTGAGAAAATAAGAATACATTCAAGGCAAACGAAATACAAAAGCAACAACTTTTTGGAAAGGCTCTAAAAAATATTGTGTTTGTAATTCTATAGTATTGTTGTGGCCAAAGAACACAACGATCTTCATGGCATTGAGCTTTTATACCGAAAAGTTGCTACACCGTGGTGGCACTAATTGGATAGGACTCACTTTTCATTTCAAAGACAAAGTATGTGGTAAAATATGTAACAAATATGTATATAAATCAGTAATTGTAATAAGAACTTGGAAAAACTACATTAATTATACCAACGAATCAGTGTTTTTCATATATTCATCATAACTTTCATAAGAGCAGCTGCAAATGTTAAAATATAACTTAACAATCTGAGTCATCAAAGAATCATCACATGAGGTCCAGTGTGTAACTGACTTAAGTTTGAAAATTTTAAGACAATAACTTGAATAAACGTCTCAGAATATTCTAATTGCTTATCATTTTGTACAACTTTGTCTGATAATTTTTTTTTCATGATCATTAGTTTTTTTTAGTAGCGACTGGTATCAACTCAGACATGAATCTTCATTTGTTTTTAAATAATCCAAAACCTATAAATATATTTTTATTATATTTCTCGATGAATATTTAAATATATACATATATTTATATCATGTACACAAACATTTACAAAATATATGCGTATTTGCAATTGACGTCACAAAACTGTTATCACTATGTTTAACAATTTAAGAATGGAAGTTCAATGGGCCAAAGGCTCTTGATCATCTCATTTAGGTACATACAATGATTCTGACGTTAATTTTATAATATGACGCTTTAAGCTCTTATTATCAGAAATTATCTATGAAAAGAGTCATAATATGACGCATATAATAACTATAATCACTTACAGATAGATTTCAGATTGTTTTTTTAGTAGAATCTATCTTAATGCAAGTTGAAATCAAGACTTACTATATGTAATCTTATAATATGAATTCCAACTATATATGAAGATTTATTTTTTTCTTAGTCTTATGTTATATATATACTAGAAAAAAAAATCAGAATGAAAATTGCAGATCCAAATGCAAAATAAACAAATTTTACATCTCATTCTTCAGAGATTTGATTTACTTCGATTAATATAATAAATTATACATAATTAAGAGTTAATGATACGTATAAAAGTTATATAAAATAATGCATCGAATCATCTTAAAAAGGATTAAGCAAATGATAAATAATATTAATAATCATTAACTGTTAAGTTCCCTTTAACCCACGATTTTTTATATTTTCCACTATTAAGAAACAGGTTTTCTTAAAACCATATTTTCTGTTAAAAATGATACCGTTATATAACAAGCATAATCTCCTTATGTTGTTTGAGTACTGTAAAATCGTAAAAAAATACTATTAAGAGAAATTATACATTTATAACCGACAATGTGCCATTATCAACGGGATAGGCGTACAAGAAGATGTTTTACACGGTTTGGACGTGACAAGGAATTTGACTTTTGGCACCAGAAAAATAGTTAAAATTTGAACTCTAGAAAAATATAGTCAAAATTTAAACTCTAGAAAAATAGAGTCAAAATTTGAACTCTAGAAAAATAGAGTCAAAATTTGAACTCTAGAAACATAGTCAAAATTTAAACTCTAGAAACATAGAGTCAAAATTTGAACTCTAGAAAAGTAGAGTCAAAATTTGAACTCTAGAAAAGTAGAGTCAAAATTTGAACTCTAGAAAAGTAGAGTCAAAATTTGAACTCTAGAGAAGTAGAGTCAAAATTTGAACTCTAGAAAAATAGAGTCAAAATTAGAACTCAAGAAAAATAGAGTCAAAATTTGGAGCGAATAAAAACAGATAAAATGACTGAAAATATCTAAGACAACAATTTTTTATTTAAACTTTGTGCTATGTAAAATTACTAAATCCATTTATAAAGCGTTTATACAATTTGTCAGTTGTTAAAAATTACTTCTTGATTTCTCAATTAGTATAACATGTCTTTTTACCACACTTTTCCCAAGAGCTTTAAGCTCGATATCGGTATCAGTGCTCTATATCTATTTCAAGTTTATTTCAAGTAGTAAAAAAATCTAGTGAGGAAGAAGCTTTCGGTATAAATTTTTATTACTTTTTCAAATCCATATTAATGATTTGTGCGAGGTGCATAAATATTACTCTCAGCCCGTCCGTTAAGGTAATAATTCAAATCGGCCGAAGTTGTTTCTCTCTCATATGCGGCACTTTCATTATGCAACAGAGATGAGTGAATATGTTTATTTAAAGGGAACGTAAATCGACAACTTCTTGTTATTAATTATTAATCGAGAATTTATCACGTGAATGAATTGAAAAGGATTATATGAAAATGAATAAATTATCGCCTTAAGCCAAACGGGAATACATTTGCTGCAAATTTATTTGTACTCTCACAATCGGGGGAATATTGATTATTTGTACTTAAAATACTTAAGCAGTGCTGTTTGACTATTTTGTATCAATTTTTAAATATTACTTAAAATAAACATGTCTCGATATAGAATACTGATATGAAACTACACAACATGTTATTTAAATCACATCTATTTAAATCCACATATCACATTTGCTATATTATTTATAAGCTGCTTTGTTTATTATATTTTGAGACATTATTAGTTACATTTTCAAAATAATCTTAACAACAGGATGTTGCTAATTCCAAATCGATTTAAAGCCAAGACGAATTTAATTTGTTCATGGTCAGAAGATAGGTATTTTAAATACTGCCCTCGCAAAAAAATGGTCCATTGATAAATTCTCTTAGTGACGGTACGTATTTTTATAATGAAGATTTTGAGCTTAGTTTATGCCTATATACCGAAACGCTGTTTAAATTTAAATAGTTTTTGCAGATACAAATAAATATTATTTTTTATTATTGAAACTTCTACCATCTTGAATTCTTGAATTGTTTCCTTTATTTTCAGACATCTTGGAGAAATATAATTATGTTCAAAAATATATAACTCATGGTGGTTTTTCAATACGCAAGTGAAACGCGTAGAACTAGATTAGTTAAATTTTATTAAAAACCATTCCATTAGTTTTTTTCAGATGTTATTAAATTAACACATGGGTATGTCGGTCCCAATAATAATACCAACTAAAATTTACATTTTTCCTTCATTTCTATTATTATTATTATTTCACGTGTACCGGAGTTATTATTACAGTTTATTATTTTTGCCGTCATAATTATTCTTGTAAGTTGACAATAGTTTAGTTTCTAGTGTATGACTTTGTTCTAAAT
Source organism: Ctenocephalides felis (assembly GCF_003426905.1). Lineage (NCBI taxonomy): Eukaryota > Metazoa > Arthropoda > Insecta > Siphonaptera > Pulicidae > Ctenocephalides > Ctenocephalides felis. The sequence goes on along the minus strand of NW_020539724.1, from coordinate 8,547,769 downwards.
TAAGTCTAACAGATTCGGTCTAGGTAACTGCATTTAGATGCAATTGAATCTGAGCCAAACACTTAAAATTTCAATTGCTGCTACTAGACCTTGCGGGGACGCGGTTTCTTTGATCTATATGTCGTTTGATGGTAACCTGTATACGTACATACATACATATATATGTATACATATATATATATATAAAATACTAGTAAATACTCGTTACAGTATTTACTAGAATACGTCCATCAATAATTTCAATCTCAACCAAAAATATATCTGGTACATCGGCTAAAAACATAGTTTTTGTGTTTTTGACCAATAGATTCAAATTTTCTGCGACCAATTATGTAGGCTCCTCAAAATCTAATCGGTTCTCATAACCAGTAACCAACTCCAGTTCGCCTCTCAATTTTCTCATACTTTGTACCACTGTGAAATAATTCTCCAACCTCCTGATTGTTAACTTACGTGTGATTATTAACTGCATTTATTTACAGTCATCAGTTAAAATCATATCGTATATTTATTACCTGTCGGGCAACAATATCAATGAGTCACAAAGCCAAGTATTATGAGCGTTTCGTAACATCGATAATAATAACATAGGGCCTACATATGAATGAATCTCGGGTGGTTTTGCGTTGTTCCATACATGGAGTATGCGATTCGTATGTGGGTGGGCGCACACGAAAGTGGCACACTACTACCACGTCTCTTTTATCCTTATTTTTACTTTTTTAAATCTCCAGGTGAGAAAAATGCAAATAGACATCAGAACAATAATTTTCTATGGATAAAATAAAATTCATTTAAATTTTATAATAATACATTATATTCTGGCAGAAGCTAAAGCTCTTACCACTATATCCATAGACAAGCATCATTACCCTTTAATAATCAAACAGTTAATTGTGATTGCAATTGATGTTATGTAGGGAGTTTTCATTAAATTTAAAAAAAAATGAATCAATATAATTATTTTTCAAAAAATGAACTATTCAAAACTATGCTCTCTGATAAAATGCAGGCCTTGGAAGACTTGCTGAATTTTGTTTTATATACATTTTTTTATCTTGTTATATAAATTCTTCTTGTGCTAATAACCGTAGCTCTTATTTACATATGGTTTACATGTTCATAATATAACATAATGTGACACAAAAGTGCCACACTACTACCACGTCTCTTTTATCCTTACTTTTACATTTTTAAATCTACAAGTAAGAAAAATGCAAATAGATATCAGAGCAATTCTGTCATGAAAATAAAGGTTGAAGTAATAGATAAGTAAAAATATGTATAATCTCTGGGTATAATAAGTAAAATGTCTAATAGTAAGATGCTAGACAATATTTATTAAACTTACTAAAACGATGAAGACAAATTTTAGAGAAAGGTAAGCGAAGAGCTTTCAAAAGCTCATGTGTCTAAAATGCGTTTTGTCGCGTTTATTGGGCGAAGCTAAAGAACTGAATGAACCAATGATGTAATAGATGCTTCGCATGCGCATAAATTCCTTCTGGGTGGGCGACTTTTCCCAAACAGGGATTACACATTCAATTTAAACGATTTTATTTAGAATTAAATTCTTGGTACAATAATATATGAGCAATATTAGATAAATGTATCAAATTTAGATAGGTTAACTCTAACAAGTTGCCACCTATAAATCAGAGTAATAAAGAAGGTGTTCGAGAACGACTGTTCATAGAATTCTTAAATTCTAATATGATTAAAAATTTACTAGTTTTAATTAACACTGACTTTATGTTGATATTAGCCTAAATTTAAAAATATATTCTTCCTGGTGAATTGGTGATTTTATAATTATAATCAGAAATTAGTATTTAATATAAAAGAACATTATTATATTGTTTGATTGCATTTATAGCATTTTTTTTTATTAAAGATTGTTTAGCATCCTTCAGTATTGATTCCAAATTGACACATTAAAGAAAAAATATAATGAGAAAGATATAGGAAAATGGATTTATATTCAATTCTGAGTTTTGAATGCTGTTTTGTACTTCAGTTTTACAATCGTTATATGCTTAAGATTATTAAGAGACAAGATTTTCAGTAGATATGTTAGAATAAAAAATAGCTATTTATTATTTATTAAATTTTCGCCGACGATAGATCCAAAACATTTCTGATGAAATTTTCAAAGATGTGTCAAACTCATGAAATTTATATCAGAAACAAAACAGAGATAGGCAAAACGAATTAGTTTACACTATTTTAACTTGACCTATGACAAAATCGAACATAAATTTATTTGATTGAGATAAAAGTACTCGCTGTGCACAAAAAATCGAATCGAAAATTAGTTATCTGACATGCCATATTATAATATGAAAATTTAATCAAAATCGTATATGAATTATCAAAATAGAAATTAATTTGTTTAACATTTTTAAATCTAAATTAATAAACATTATGTTAAATATTTTGGGTCATCTGAATTATGAGGAAAAAAACATGAAAAATTATTAATGATTTTAATGACAACTTCTGCATTCTGAATTATGAGGAAAAAAACACGAAAAATTATTAATGATTTTAATGACAACTTCTGAACTTAATACACTAAAAAGTTCCGACCAAAAGTACAGCATAAGTATTGCTGATCAGCCAAAAAGTTGCTTGAATTATTTAAAAAAAGTTATGTTACTTTCCGAACCTTGTCAACAGTGAAATTACTACTTGACTATTAGGAACTCTACTTTAATTAAGAGATGTATTGAATTACTGAAAAATACAATATAACATACCAAATCATTCTCAACTGTTTACATTATGCGCACATTTAATATGCCCCCAATCAATATTAAAAATAATAAAACCAAAAAATACTGTAATATCATTTCCAATAATCAAATGTTGATATTTAAATCATCGTGGCGTGGTTTTGCGTTGCGATAAACTTATAGATTGACATTGAACCTTTTAGACCCATGGGCGTGCGTTTTAATTCGATCGATATGGGTTCCCATTGGTCATTGTCAGTAAAATTAAAATGAAAAATAAAATATCACAGGTCAAGAGGTCAAAACTGTGATAGGAATTTGCTCTGAACGAGAGGATCAGAAGAGCAGTTGATACGGCTGATTGTAGAAATAGACTGATAATGGACTTTATGGTCAAAATTGTGTTGTTTCTATGCATAATCCTTTTTATGTATTTTATGTAATAGATTTTGTTTTTTTACCACAAGGTTGCAGTTTCAAGAAGTGATAGCAGTTACTACTTGAAAATGTAGATGAAAAAAATATTGATCCAGGTAAAAATAGCCCCAGGGCACTGCTAAGCAACAATAAGTAAAGTAAAAAGTAAAAATTGTAGAGTCTAGGATAAACAAATAAAAATAAAGTATGTGAAACAAATTCAATAAAAATACTAGGATATAAAAAATAGTAACATTGTAAGTGACTATATGTTCCACTTCCAGACAAAAAAAATCTTTTAAAAATTGGGCCCTAAAATGATATTCATAAATTTTGACAAATAATAATTATAAATAACCGAGGCATTTTGATAAATAATGCAGTCGATTTAAATGTGCTGTTAACTGTTCTTTCAGTACCAAATAAATATTAAAAAAAAGAATAATTTACTTAAAAGATGAATTATTGGATAAAATATCTTACTACCATATTTCAATTACATTTACTCCGACTTTGCTGCAAATGTCATTAAAAATATAAAATAACAATATTTGATTTATAGAGCACATAGATATAAATATATTATTAATAGTATTTAAAAATTTCCGATAACCAATCAAAAACATAAGCATGTTATTTTTGTATTTGTGATGACATGACTACTTTTGCTCAATGTTGCTAACTAGAATGAAGACAAACTGATAAACAAATGTAATATTTAATTACAATTTTTAATTTCTGCAAGATTCGAATAAATTAATTATCAGAGGTCAAAACCAATTTGTTTTCAGGAATTTAGTACTATATCATCAGAAATTATGTTTTCCAAATATAAAAGTCCAAAATATAAAAATAGGTTAACTGGTGGTATCTTAATAGCCTGGCAAGGAAGGTGTTAGATCTAATTATTAACTAAATTGAGAAAAAAAATTCGAATGATTTATTTCAGGTCTTACTTTAGGTGATCATCAATTCTATTTTTGCAATACGATATACGATACATAAAACCAACAACTAAACTATTTGAAAATTTTGCCCACGATTTTTTACAAAATAACGAATTTTTGCTTAAAAAAATGATAATATTAAATAATAGCTTTTGCTCTGATCTTAGATCAGTTTAATAAAGCAATCATTAAAGATAAATGTAAAACAATCTTAAGAAATAATAGAGTAGGTTCCCAAATTCGATGAAATCTGATAAAAGCTATCTGAGAATACTCCTATATATAAGAATAATTAAACACGTTGTATTATGGAAGGAAAATTATATATATTCAGAAAAACTTTTAGACTAAAAAACAGGAAACTTATTATTTATATCAGTAATTTACAAAGTGGCCTTAATCAAGTCCCAGTTACGCTCTAGAACAATGAGATTTGCATGAGAAAGCATATTAATAGAATGTTCCATATTGAAAAAAAATTCAATTTTGAGGTCCACAAAATGTTAACAATTCATTATTAGAACATCACATTAATAGTTCCCAATAAAAACGTTAGTTATTCTTTACTTGATTTGTTATTATAAATTAAGTTAATAATTTATAAATAACAAAAAAATCAAGATTATGTAAGTAGGGGGTCTATCCTAAAGCAAAAGTCATTGCAAAGGGTCTCTAGAGCTCAAAATTGACTATGGTTAATTATATTTCATAATTTTGCATTAGCTTTCAAATAATTGTTATAATTTAACTGATATAAGGTCTACTATGGGCAATCTAATAAAAAATCAATTATAATATTTACTGAATGTCTGCAAAAACTTGCTTTTACACTCATATTTTTTGTTTTTTTTTTTTATTTACATAAAAATTCCAATCTGTCTATTCATATACATTGAGTACTTATTTTGATCATTTTGAGAGGTAAAGCCAAAGGTGTATCCTTTATTTGTAAATTATTTTTCTAACGTTTCCTAGGTTTATATTTCCTCTAAACCTCTATTACCCACGTTCACCTGTCTGATTCACCGGTAGTATGCAGTTTGCGATTTACAATCCGAGTGCAACTTTCGTATTAATAAACGTTTACAAGTTACAAGTCGATGTTCGGCTAATAACAACACTTGGTCGGCCTTGAAGGTCGATTCAATGAACTATGTTCTTACATTTACGCATATCAGTTTATGAGAATATAATCATATAAATTCTAAATGCTTACATGTGTTTTGCACTCGAGATATACGTATGCATTTAAAATTCACTATCGATAATTCTCTACGCGAATTCTATGTCGTATCAGATAATGACGCACCATATATGCGACACTCATTCCGTAGTTATTTCTAGATATCAGGAAAAGATAGGATGATGATCTGATTTTAAAGGATATATTGATAGAAAAGATTTATTATATAGAATCAGATTTTATTGGTTTTTCAATATATTCTGGCAAAAGCTAAAGCTCTTACCACTATATCCATAAACAAGCATCTTTACCCTTTAATATTCAAACAGTTAATTGTTGTGATTGCAATTGATGTTATGTAGGGAGTTTTCATTGAATTAAAAAAAATGAATCAAAATTTTTTTTTTAATGAAGAACTATTCAAAACTATGCTCTTTGGCAAAACGTAGACCTTGGAAGACTTGCTGAATCTTGTTTTATATACATTTTTTTATCTTGTTATATAAATTCTTCTTGTGCTAATAACCGTAGCTGTTATTATTTACATATGGTTTACATGTTCATAATATATTATAATGTGTCAACAGTTTTATTATAAACTTAAAATTTTTATTTGTTTATATAAAGTTCATACTACTAGTAGTATATGGCATGGTAGATACTTCATCTAACTTTACAAAAGTGAAATCTTCGCGTTAAAGTTCACAGAGATTTTATTAGCGAAGTCTGAAAGACATCAAATTTTAAAGGATTTCAAATTAAATTAAACAACTAACGGTCGTAAACTTAAATCAGCGGAATGAAGTGATATATTGCGTAATAAAATTATCATTAATATTTAATTGGTAAAATAGACATAACATTCACAACTAATACTACAAATATATTAGTCAAAATATAGTAAAATTTATACTTATGAAGTTAAAATATGATTCAAGAAATAACTTCTGGTTAAATTGGCAAAAACTTTTGCTTTGCAAGCACAAGATTCCATTAGGAATTGGCTATGAATATTATTTTCCAGCGATTTGCACTAAATTTTTACAATATCCAAGATGGTTACATAACCAAATATCCATATTCTACAAAGTTGTTAAGAATATTTAAAAGATGCTGCCAGCAGTCATCTTTGATCTTTTGTTGTGGAATTAGATAAAGGTTAGAGAAACAATTCAATAACGCTTTCAGATACACGTGTATGTTCTGTCTAGTATGTATCTAGGTTCGATTAATCGAAGCCAGTGAGGTACCAAATAATAAAAAATTAAGAAAAAATTGTATAAATATTTAAGATATGATGTTTTTTAATAATATTTTATTCTTAATTGTTAAATCAGAATATTTCTACAAGCTGTTGTGATGATACTCAACCTTAACCGTGCTTTTTTAGAGCTCAATCTAATGGTTGGCTCTAGACATTTCATATATTTTCATTACTAGAATTTATCTAGTGGCGATATATTGCTTATTAATTTTTACCAAAATGATTTATTTCAGTTGCAAGAATATTTTGAAATATATTGTATGCATCTATAGCAACATACGAAATTTTCTTGCATCTTTTGTAAATAAACTTGAGAACGTCCAAAATATGATTGGCTTCAACAATAGATGTCAATTATATTAATTAGGTCGAAGTTGTTCCAATTACTTTGTATACCTTATAATTAGTAAACGTTCAGAAATTTACCAAGTGAGAAAATACTTTTTGGCAAAATTTATAACGATTATTGGCCTTCATAGACGTTGATGATTCATAAATATTATTTTAGAAATTATGAACCTGCAGCAAGCTTACGGTTGTAAATGAGTATATTAATAATAAACTTGTCATAAAATGACAACTTTAATGAGATATTGCAAATATAAATGGAACACTGTTTTATTTCAACTTGTATGTAATATAATTTTAAATTACTTCAAAATTCTTATTAGTTTGAAATGTGGATTAGTAGGAACTTAAAAAAATGTTTTTTTTTCATTTTTTAACAAAAATATCTTAAAAAAGATAATATTATCTTTATCTACTTCACTGGGGACTGACTCATTCCGCGCACGGTCCGACGGCTAGCGAAAGTGAAATAAGTATTATATAATATCGTGTGCCGATTCGCGGCTTTCTGTGTTGGTGAATTTATAAACTTTACCATGTATTCATGTTTTAGTAGTGTTTCTCATACAATATGGCAAAAACAAAGGAAAGGCATGCATTTGAAAAAGAATTAAATCGTATTTAAGTATTTGCATTAGCTTTTTATTATGCGAACTCACGTTGGCTTAAATAGAATTAACATATACTATCTCCTTAATGAAACTGGTGTTATTATGATTACAGAGGTATAATTGTTTTTAAATTAAAGAAATGTATCGTTCGAGAATTGCTCAAACTCGCTTGCCAGAGAACAGAATGGTCAAAAGATTTTGTATTTTTTTACATAATTTCTTTAAATACTACATTTTTACTTATTGTCCACTCCAGGGCAAGCGTAATGAGGACGAAATAAAAAAATGTATTGCTAATTTTGAGAGCCAGAAAGCAAATAGTCAATACTAGAATTATTAGGTACAAAATTAAAGTTTTTTAATAGATTAGACATTAACCAAATGTAATGGATATAAATTTACTACAATGAGAACTAATCTTTGTTAAAAGTAGAGTGGTTCTGATTTTTTTATGGAAATTGTATGAGATCCACTAGATCCATGATAATTAGTAAGGTTAATTATTGTCTAACAAACAGATAGAGATATCTACTTCAAGTTTACAAATAGAGTGCAAAAAATCTTTCAAAAAATTGTAGAAAATAATAGAGCTGCTACTATATTTTTTATTTAGGCATATCCTTTTCTTAAGCACAATGTTGCAAAGCAAAATATATCAGCAATATTATAGATAAATTCCAAGATTAAGGATAAATATAATATAGATAGATAAACCATAAGGGTGCCTTATAAAAATCGTCGTCAGTCGTAGAATTGTAAGGTTCTGATTAAAATTCAAAAATAATAATAATAAATATTATCAAGAAGAACTCAGATCTAGTCATCCTAGAATAGTCTAGCAAATTCGTAAAAGACCAATTTTAAGTCGCAAATTCACGCCCATATTATTCAGAGATCAAACAAAGAAAAGCAATTTGTATGCATATTCGTAGTAATACAAAATTCTAATTCAGAAATCTAATAATATATCTGATTGTACGCACATCGCACAATAGGTGTAAAAAATAGAAAGTTTTTACAATGCCGTACGCATATTCAAATCGGCGCCTCATTCGAATTAAAGTCCGACAGGACAGGAATCACGTGTGGGTTTTTAAACACATTACTCATTATAAGTCGACTTTGAATAATGACTAACAATAATTTTTGATTAAAAAGCTGAGTTAATAGTAGACAGTTTTGGGATTTATGTAATTTCAGATATTCATATATATATACGGTATATTTAACAGATGTAAGGTCGACATTTCTTTCTTGGTAAATGTCTTCTTTTTTACCAAATTATCTAAAAATTGCATACTTATTAGAAATTTCGATTGTTATAATTTGTCTAAAAATTTCATTAAAAATATTACAGTATTCTACGGTGGTCGTAGTTATAAGAAAACTAAAATACATATAAATATATAAGTAAGTTATTAATTCACTACTAAAAATTCTATGTTTTAAATGGTTGCAGTGTAAAAGCAACCTTAAGTTAGAGTATTTCGACAACACGCTCCAAAATTTTACGGAACAATATTAAATATAACGATATATATTAAATATACAAGGTATATATATAACATAAAAATCTATAGGAAATATTATAAAAAATATCGCACGAATCAAAAACTGATGGTCGGTCCTAAAGAAGCCACAACTTGAGGAAACCAGACCCGCCAAAAAAGGTTTCGAATGCGTAAATTTCCGAATTAATCAGTCTTCAGTATTCTCATGTTAATTTTATGTATTTATTAATATATGTTTCTATGTCAATCAACTTATATAATATTTATCGCTGGAAGTCGACATAGTAGATGCCGTCCGTCCAATAACGTTGTCATGTAAATAGATGATGACATTGCAAAATATGTTTTTAAGTCAATAAGATGCATCAAAATATTGATGTTTTTAGATCACCAAGAACGGCAACAAGCCATGGTTAGATATTAATTATAAACAATAGGAAAATAGTTTTGAAGGACTCTATGAATACGTAGAAACATTTGTTTATCAGCAGACAAATTTCAAAAACAGGACTGTATGCAAGTATAAGACAAAAAATATGCCAATGTGAAAGAACTAAATAAGAAAATTCGTCCGGTACAAGGCGAACCATCATGAGAAAAAACCAACCTCTATCGCATGCAATTTGAGAATCGTATGCAATTAGTAAAACCTAGGGCTTTTACAAAACTTTGACCATTTTTAGTTATCATGGTTCACTTTGTTTTCATTTAAGCTTTGAAACCATAATCCTAAAGAACATTTCTGAACAAAATCCAAAATAATGACACCAATTTAACTTTGAAAGATTATCTATTTAAAATATGAGCTTAAGGTATTCAATATCTGTAGAATTTGAACGGCTTTTTTTTAAAGAATGTACCAAAATGTCTTGGCAAGTGCCGCTAAAATTTAAACATTTAATCGCGATTCAGAAACAATTTTTAAAAATATGGAAAATATAATAAGCTAAAAAATTGCCGTTAAACAACAATCTGCCGAATCAGACCCCACATGATGCGGTGTGAAATTTTACCATTTCTTTCGGCTTCACGATATTACTATAACAGAAGTAGTCGCATTAATCTTGAGGTCATCGAGGTTCAAAAAATGAACAACACATCGGGTACAAGGAATGTGAACGCTACGTGCGTTTTTTATTGTCATGTTTTATATGTTGTTTAGTTTTAGAGCTTTTTTCAAGAATTTGGGATAATTTAAGACTCTATAGAATGATACTTGAATTACCCATAAAATGCACAACCCTGATATAATTATCGAAAACCCCATTATATATAATATCCATTTGTTTTCATGGTAAAAATAGTCAAGTCAGCCAAAACAAAAATGTTTGAAAGGTTTTAATTAAAACAACCATTCATAACCCAGGATTATTAGCTGCAGTCGAAAATAAATAGGTCGATAATAAAGAACAAGAAAAAGGGACAAGAGGCTAAAAATAAACAGAAGTCTAAATGGAATCGTGGAAAATTTCAAGATTAAGTTCTCTACATTCCAAATAACTTAAAAGATAATGTAATTCTTAATGCGTGGTTTTGCAAACATAATTGGACCAAATAAAAAGCAAGATTTATAAGAGTCAAAATGTGAACAACCAAACTGCAGATTATTTTTTTTAATTTTTTTAAAAGCAAACCGCAATTAAAATATTAATAAATTTATTTTCAGACTTTTGCGGAGAACTAACCAAAGCTTTAGAAAAAAAATAAAAATATATGTTTTAAATGATGAGCTATTATTCAAATTTCAGCAATAAGAACAAATATAAAATTTTTAGTCAGTACGCGAATTAAGTTGACATAACATGGAACAAAAAAAGCAATTTGCTCTAAGCGTAATACAAGCAAATTTACCAACAAAATCTAAATAAAAACTAACGGATTTCTTATCTTATCTGTTAAGTAATAGAATTACTCATAATTAAGTATATATTTAACAAATAATCCAAATTAAGGAGTATTAACAATAATCCGATCGTGATGCTATAATGAAGAGAGAGTGTAATGAATCACGATTGAAAAAACCTGTTTTCGGACAAAGGCCCATCCGAAAAGAAATACTTGAAGATATTGTTCTAAAAGTATCAAAAATAGATAAAAAACCAAATTATGTTTGAATTTTATTTGGAGATCATTGAATTAAATTGTTATCAACATTTTGCCAATATTCTTTATTCTGAAGTAAAGTTGCTAATTGCTTCAAAAGATTTGTTTATTAGCAAAATTATATTAATAGAAGTATTCCTAGTATCGCGTGTATACGATTTTCATTAAATTCCTTTTCCATTATCATTTTCCATAACATTTGGAAAAATTTTAAAATAATAAATCATACGATTTTAGTACAACTTCTACTCTGATCCAGTATTTACAGTTAGAAAAAGTACTTGTCTTCTCCGACTCTTCCGAATCGAAATCGTTTTTAAATCCCGCCTAGGTGTTATAAAGTGTCATAAATTTATAACGAACATAGATTGGCTATTACACTACAATACTCGATGAGTAACGGTACAAAATTTTGATAAAACCACAAAAACAGTATAAATTACATCGATTCAAGAAAACGAAATTGTTATACTTTGATATTTGGTATCTAGAAATTTTCCAACTCGTAATAAA
>NW_020539724.1:8410181-8535137 GCF_003426905.1 Ctenocephalides felis | reverse complement strand
CTTTTTGGACTTGACTAAACTTAAAGTAGTTGAGCAAAAAAGATTAGTTAAAACCCATTTCTTTGCAATAAGCAAATGAAAGCAAAAAATTCGTACCTAATGCTTCAGCTAAAATTCTCAAACCAAATTTAAAACTGTAAGATATGTTGGTAGATTTAGGTATGTAGGTAAGACCAAGCGAACTGATGTTAAAATAAATCGTTTGTATAAAAGGAACTCATTTTTATTCAGAAATCCTATCTTAAAAATATTTGCTTATTAGAATTAATTAGAAAATAATCTACTAATTCAAGCACAGCTTTTTAAAGACAGTAATCGATTTATTTGCTGTATTTAGTAAAAATTTTTAAACTGTTGTAGTCTATTTCTTTATTGCTATAACTCCAACTGGCATTATTCTGTAGTTTATTATTTACTACATATATGTGTTTCTAATTTTCTATTTCAGTCTATAATTAAGCGAATATTCCATCGGGTCAAAAGATTATTTGAACAATTCAAGTAAATTCTAGTTATATCCATGGCTAACAATAAATTAATCAAATTATCGAACTAGTAAACAACGGATTTGTATGTCACATTCATATCAAATCGAGAAGCAAAATTTTCCAGTCTATTTTTCTTATTCGTAACATATAAATGTATTAGTTCTAATCAGTTTATAGTCAGCAAACAATATATTTTTATGATAAAGTTTTTATAATGAGTCATTACATCCTATAAAAAAAATTTGATGGGTATAGCAATCATCAATTATTGTAAGTGATAGTGTAAAAATATTTTTTGCATGTTATTTAGTGTTTTTAGTCTAAATTTTTCACACGAGAGGTAACCTACTTTTCTCGACATCAATTTGTCAACAAATATTCTTTGATTTATATGCGCTAATCAATTCTTTCAAATGATAACAAGGTCCCTTGCATTGTTTAGGCTATTCAAGCTAGATCAAACAGTTCAATTTTTTGACATCTTTGCTATCTTTATTATTTGATATAAAATATTTGACTAATATAAATAATGAATAAGGTTTGTAATGCTCCATCATGATATACAAGACCAAGGAAATATTTTATCATTATATTCTGAATTTATGCCCTTTTTAAATAATATGGTCCTACTTTATCATTTGCATTTATTTTATGAATAATTATTATAAATAATTAATTCAAAGATTTTTATAATAAGGAAGATCATAAGTTCTGGATTGTCTGGGACAGCACTGGATTTGTCTAAATTTGTTCCAGAGTCAAATTTTTCGTGATTGTATAATGAAATTGAATCTTCATTGCTACTTGTTAAAAAAAATATGACAACGCATCCAATATCTGAAGTGTGAGTTAAAAAGGAGAAAATTTCCAGATGTGCAAAAAAGAAAAAATCCAAAAGTGGGATAAATTACTATTTATTTTGTCGGTTGATCTATTCCATATAAACTATCAATTCCACGAAATCTTTCTAGATTCATTACATCTATGTTGAATGTCCGAAGACGCAGTGTTTTTTATTTTCGTCTGTATGATTATTTCCTTTTAGCCTATGCCCTACATAGTGACGACGTAGGTTCTCCGTTCAAGACACCCACTTGAATTTTGTTACTCTGAACAGATAACGATAGAGGCAAAAAAAACGAATTTGTCCCAAATTCCACTAGGACAAATAATGTGCAGCATTCCTAAATTAATAACCCAGTTCTCGCGGTATAAACATAATTTTTGATAGTCGACCAGATTAATGACACTGACGTCTTGTTTTAGATGATTATGATATACTAATTCTTGAAATAAGGGGATTGATGGTTTTATGGATTTTTCCTTGTACAAATATTCAGTGAAACGTACCACATTTTTTATACAGGACTAGGAAATTGATACATTGCTAATATCTTTTGATATACAAATAAGGCTATTCAAAAAAAAATATTCCCAATTCATTTCATTATTAGCAATTTTTCTAATTATCTTGGAACTAATGAACTATTACCGTGCTGCGTTTTAATTGATATTAATCGTCCAATCTCTACATATTGATAGAGAAATAGTTTTATTTCTTGTATTTCTCATATTTAAAAAAATCCTAATTATTATATTAACCAGTACTCTATTCAATACATTAACCCTTTCTACTCGGCTATCATCCGAGTCCAAAGCATTAATATTTTTTTCCATCAACAAATGTATGGTACTACCCATTGAATTTTTCCATGGACTTCCTCATGATTTAATCAAAAACTCGATTTAATTATGAATTTTATATTTCGAAAGTTCTATGTACGTACTAATTATCACTTACAATTGAATAAACATGCTCAGTTTTATAATTAAATATGCTAAATTTGCATAAAAAACTTAAATTCATAAAACAGCTCTTATAATAAAGTAAATTTTAGAAATCTTGTTTGCTCAGTAACTTTCGTACATGTAAATTAATAGTATTCGCGTTCAATTTGACTCATATTTATATTAGTTGTTGGTTTTCACTTAAATCACAACTTTGTAATTTTAATATTTTTTTTAATAAAAAATTAAAATAATAGTAACTGTGAACTCTATAAACTATGCAAATTGCGGAACCAAGTACCATTTCTTTTATTGATTGCTATTGATGATGCAAATGAACATCAAGTATCAATAAAAAGGAAATACTTGATTTTATATATGAATGATTCATATGCGTCATTAAAAATTATATCGACTCCATTCGGACAATTATATAATTTTGTGCGCGCATATGTGCGTATGTTATCTAAGATTTTAGGTCTATGTATCTAGGGCACGATGCGTAGGGCCAAGTGAATAGATAGCGCTCTGGATTGAGTTGACCCACAAAAAAATTAATTCCGTCTGCCAAAGGCTTCTTGTATAGATAGACTCTCATTCACATAAGAATTTAATGTTATCGCGTTCAATATAATAGACTTGTTTGCGCTTCTCAAATTTTTCTGGACAAAACCAAATTCATTCTTATAAACGATCATCAGTAATAGTCCTTGGAAAAATTCTACGAATTATAATTAGTAATTACTTGGAGTAGTTAGATTATTTTTGTTAGGCCTGTATGATGCTTCTGAATGAATAATCATGATTTTACACTATATTTATAAATATTATATAATTTACTAAACTATAGCAAATCCTTCTGTCGTTCAATAATCGATAATCGCTCTTGGTTCGTTGATGGGACCATTACAATTTTTATGCAGTTCTCGGTGCAATTGTTTTGTTATTGTTTGAATTCATTATTATTTCCGGGTCCAAATTTGCCAACCAAATTAGTAGCGGTACAAATAAAAATTAGGCCAAATCGACAAAAACTGCGAGATATATTCGCAGCAACGATCAAAACAAACATTCTAAACCGGTATGCATAATTTCTTATCTGCAAAGGAAAGTAAAAGTATTTCCGATACACATTTGCGAATACGGTAACAGTCAAGTAATGTGCGTTCGTTGCTTTGTAATTGATGGTGTAATTACATGTCTTGTGCGTATTTATATATCTGCACAATGTACACCAGGCTACCTTCACGATTCAGACTCGACCTTGGTCAATGGTGGACGTAATGGACAGGATATAAGGGCCAGATTTATAACAAATATCACCAGACAATATATAGACCAAGAGGCTACTTCAATAAACTGTACCAATGCAAAATTTAAAAAATCACATTTGAAGCAGTCAACGTTGATGTCTTCCTAGCAAACCACCATCATGTTACTGCGCCTCTTGGACTTACATAACGAATCAACATACACTATTAAATTTTTCAAATTATTATTAATTTTGAATCCCTTTGTCAGTGTATTCATTATAAATTGCATAAACTCCGAAGTCAGTTGCTCAAATATAAAGAAACCAATTTTCTCGCACCATTAAATAAATTCACTTTTATTCATCGTGCAATACCGTAACATTATATTGGTTGCGGTCGATGTCTAAGGCATGAAATACATTTAACAATATAAACGACTTGGATACGAATGGATTAGCAATCGAATAATCTTTTCTAATCCAATAATAATATACCAATTTCACATAAATGACTAAAGTATAGAAATATCCATATAAATAGATAATTGATAAAATGATTAATTATTGTTGTGTATGTAGCTATAATATAAAACGAAAGCAAAAAGAAACATAGTCTAAAAGTATCTAAAGATCAGTGGTTAGTTTGTGCAGTCTGGCATACTTTGTTGGCTAAATCGTTTGGGTTATAGACTATAAATTGTATATTTTCATTGCATTTTTTACAACTATTTTATTGATTTACCTTACTCTTTGAAAAACTGCTCAATTGGTAACACATCAACATTCAAGGGCTAATTAAATGATGGTCATGATAACCTTATGCAGGAAACGACATTCTTTGATAGCAAAAGAATAAAGGTAAAATGGTCAAGCTGCCATGAGGTCTTGAAAAACTGGTCAATTGGTAACACATCAACATTCAAGATCTCATGGTAGCTTGGCCATTTTACCTTTATCATCTTTCTATCAAAGGATGTCCTTTCTTGCATAAGGTTATCATGGCCATCATTTGACTAGCCTTAAAACTTTAATACAATAAAAAATAAAATAATTTCATTACTTAAATAATATTCTTTGCTAATGTGATTGGAAAACTGACTCTATTTATTAAATGTTTATTTTTGTTGAATTTCATACAAATATTTATAGTGACTTACCAATATCTAATTATTATTTTCAATATTACTTCTTGAATGTTGATATATCACCAATTGACCAGTTTTTCATACATAGCAGCTTGACTATTTTTAGAAAAACTGATTCAACTGATTGGAAAACTGTCTCAATTTTTAAAATGTTTCTTTCTGTTGCATTTTATACAAAAAATTTGTGATTTACAATTTTTCTGATATTAATATTTCTCATATTATCCTCTCAATATTATTTCACCTATTGACTAGTTTTTCAAGATCTAATGGCGGCTTGAACATTTTCTCTCATCTTATTAGAGTCTTTTCCTCGCGCTAAGCTGTGAGATTATCATGGCCAGCATTTGAATAATCCCAAAACTTAAAAATAATAAAAAATAATGAAATTTCAATATTATTTAAATAATATTCTCCATTAATCCATTATCCAGGCCACCGCGCATTACCTATGCATGTGCATACCCGCGCGCGCAAGCAAATCTACGTGATCGTACAATGGGCGAAATGAATTTGCATTTTGATGCGGGGTAATTGACTTATGTCATCCGACAAACAATGGGCTGGTCTTCTACTCTAATTCTTTACTATTTGCTATTATACATCTTTTGCATACATATTTAACGATACACCCATACGAGAATCTTTAGATATTCGTGTAGGACTTCGGAGAGAGGCAGTATTGCAATGCGGTTTTGCAGCACTCCTAGTGAAGGATTGATATCAACATTGGTTTTATTGATTTAATGGATTAGTAGTTAAAGCTTCCAATCAGAAGTTCCTATATACATAGCAATGTGTTTCCTAGTGAGAATAGTCTTCTTCCTGGTCCTAATTAGGAACTAACTAAGTTTTAATTTTATTTCTATTACCACTTTTCAACTTGGCATAAACATATTGCATCATTAATGTGCATTTAATGTACTTTTACTTACTTATTACACCGTATTATTTCACACTTTGCGTGTCGGACGTGATCCCACGCACGCGCGCCTATAGTGTTTTTTCAAAACGGAAAAATAATTCCCGAGCTGAAATTTACCATAAATAAATAGAATTAAACTTGCACTTTCGCCGCGTTCTACTTTTCGTTCTGACTTCTAAAAGTCTCCTCCCGCCACTTGGACTTTTTTGTTTGTGTTCGTTCGATCGTGTTTTCTTACGTAATAAGATGAGCTGTGGCATAATAGTTCCCCACTGCTAAGGTTGTAAACGGAAATGTAACACTAATAAAGATTTTCTATGTCAGGAGAAATATAGTAAAAGACGTAGTAAATATTAGAATATTTGATAGTTGGATGCATGGTTTTGGAGAATTTACTTATCCACAAAGGCATATCGTGTGCAGCCTTTCAGCCAACCTCAGGATGAGGCTTTTATAGGACAACCCTATCGGTTGTTGCATCTTGTTGTTCAAGTTTTTATTGATGCAGGAATGCTGGATAAAGCCTATTTTACTTGGAAACCTATTGCCATCTATAAGCAAACCCCCATGTCACTTTTGGTCAACTTTAGGCTGTCTGAGGCCATACCTCTAGGCACTAGCCAACGTAGGAACCAATTACATATGTAATCCTTCACAGTGAAAATTTTTAATCCTTTTATTTCTAAAAGGAGGAACAAAGTCTTTGGTTCAATACAAGTGCAGTTTCTATTATATGACTTGTCGTTTCTATGTATATAATGGTTCTCACGTTTTCGCTTGGACTTTTACGATTTTCCATCGCTAGTGACCCATATCTTCGATTGTGGTTACAAATTAGATGTTCGAAGAGTTTGATTATAGATTTGAAATTCGATTATACTTATATAACGATGTACTGAAATGATTTGCAAATATGTATGAAAATGACTCGATTTAACTCCATTGCTTCTATTTTTGTTTATGACTTAATTTTTGCTATAAATTCTCTTGATTTTTTTTAATAAAAGTTATGTGTAGGTTTCACGAAAACGTTATCTAATAAACATCTTATTGTTTCTATAAAGACTTCGTTACCTCAATTATCCTCAATTATTTCCTGCCAAGGTGTAAATTCTAAGGCAATAACGCAAACTTAACCAGAGGTTATAGTTATCATGTTACGCCTGCAAAAACATGATTGAACGTTTTTTAAGAGCAGTAATTATGGATTTATAGAAATATGGTAATTTTTCATACGAAAGGTTCAAAAGTCAATCGCTTCGAGCTTGAATCTGATCTTTGATGATGGATGATGAGATACTTGTAATGAGTTTTGCTTTTATAGCTTTTATTTTTAACTATTGAAAATAAATATATGGGTAATAATTTGACAAAATCCATAAAATAAACCATGTAAATTATCTTTCTCTGCACCAAAGATTAGCTGTGACTTTTTTGAAGTTGCTAATAAATGATATAATCGATTCAACATATATAATTTAAAGCAAAATTCTGATGATTGTGTAGTGGATATACAATTATCAAATTATCAAACAGATTTGCATATGTCCCCAAAATGAGTTGGATAAAAATCTATAGCTGCCGGTGTTACGCTCAAATATATTCACATATCTAAGTATACTATCATATATTTCTATATTATTCATGATAGACTTAATAATTCTAAAAGTTACTTTCGATTTTATCATAAAGATAAACCAGTAAACACTTTTGATTTGTTTGGAAGGTGTGGTTAATATTATGGTAATATATGCCCTGGCAGTTATGGGTGCAAGAATGAATTAAGATTTTTTATAGAAAACTCATGTGAAGATCGAAAATAGGTTCGAGGACTAAATACATACATAATATAACATTTTAATACATACATTAAAAATACAAACGCTATTCAATTAATTTATTCAAAGTTAATAACTTTTGATGAGTCCATAGTGGATGTTGTTGCAAATCTTATCTTACCCAAAAATTCTAATAAGTTAAAATAATTCTTTGCCATTTCTTGGTTGTGCAAGATTACTTATTCTTTTATTTCAGTTTGCTTCATCAAAAAAATTAGTAGTATTGTATAGTATAGGAGTATAATTATCATTTCTATTATTGAATGAACTCATCTTCTTTTATTTACTCATCCAAAAAAACGCGGAGACAATGATAAGATAGGAATATCGTAGTAAAGATTGTTTTACTACGCTTATGTGTGTATTTGAATTTCTTATCAAATAAGAGATAAGATTATGCATGTGAATTATTTGTTATCTTAAACCTGACATCATTAAAATATTTTTGTGTATTTACTAAAAAAAGTATTAAAGCATAATTTCGTATTTGTTTGATTCATTTCTTACTCTAGATTTTATTTATTCCATTTTTTTTATTTAATCCACACGATGCATGAGTTGAATGATTGAGAATTTTAATTTACGAAATGCAATTTTTGATAAGTAATTCTCTGATACATTTTTTAAGCTCAAATGAATAATATGATACTTAAACCATGGAAAAAAGATCACAAAACCATATTAAAATGTTGTGATAACAATTTTTAACATCTAATATACCTACTTTGAATATTTACAATATATGAATTTTTATTTGTATATACACGTATGGTAGAGAATCAGTATGTAGAGCATTTTGTAAATTATCTATTATATATCAAATTCACTTTTGTTCTTATTTTATATAAAGTCATTTTAATTTCAGAAAATATGGAGGTGACTTCTAATGGTGAGTTCATTCTTTTTTACAAAACCTTTAATTTTTTGCAATTTAATCATCTTTGCATATATATACTTGTATTGTATCTATATATAATATTGCTTAAGGATAAGTATGTATGCAAATGCATACATGTATGTATGGATCATAAGTATCCCAGATGCATATTACATCTATAATAGGTCAACCTAACCATAAATTAAAATCGGTACTCTAAAGTCATTAAAGCCGATATGCAATAAATTTATAAGTAAATAATTCATTTAAAAATCTAGAGATGTTATGCTATAAATTTATAAGTAAATAATTCATTTAAAAATCTAGAGATGTTATGCGCAAAAACACGTATAAAATACTGATTTCTCGTCTCATTAACTCAACCTGACATTTCATAAATTGACCGGTTACTCAGAAATGATAGACTAATGCAAAAACTAGATATCTTCTTGAAGAAAACATCCTCTGATCCATAAGTCCTTACATAGAATTTTGCCTCGGGATGGATGATCTAGCTTATCATGATCTATAAATTGCAAGTATAATGGCATACTTTCATTTTATTTAATATTTTAAATTTTTATTATACAATTGAATCTATTACTAAAATTTTTATTCGATGCTACTCTTCTTCAGACGGAATATTTTCAAAACTGTTATAATTTTTAAGACAATCAGCTCTGACCTACTTTTCTGAATCACAAGTGAAGTTAAGCATCTAATCGTATTGTTTATGATAACATAGTAACAAGATTTGAAAACTAAACAAAAAAATTATATAGTAATGAAAATTGAAAATAGTGTTACACAATTTGTAATAAATCGTTCTGGCAAATAAGTAGATGGTAAAATGATTGATTGCGTTCTGGAACATGATACATAGATTGTAGATAGTAATAAAATAAATTAAATTTCTATTAATACCTTTACATGAAGTATTTTAATTATATTTGCATATTATGAAAAAAGTTTTGAGGTGATATAAAGTATCATAAATTAAATTTTAGACAATTGCTCCAGGAAGATAATAAAATAATACACTGAAGCTAACAGATTTAAATTTGTATGTTCTATTCTTGCTTTTTTTTGGAAGATGAACCTTTGAAAATTATTATTTCAAACTGAAATCAACTTAGTATTTGATAAACTTGGCTCAATTCTGATTTACTTCAAACTTTTTATATTTTTTCTGTAGATAAATGCAGAAGTAATGATTTGGGTTTTATTTCGAACTTTGTATTTGTTAACTTTGCTTAAATGTGATTTAATTTTATTCCACATTTTTTATATTTTCCTTGAAAAATGAATGGATAAGAAGTGCTCTATTTTTTATTTCAAACTGAACTGAAAGAACTTGCTATTTGATAAAATGGTTGAATGCGAGTTAATTTGTTTCAAATTTTTAAGGATATGGGAAGTGCATTGGTATTGTACTTCAAAGCTCGATTTGTCTGCATATCATTTATATAATCAGTATAAATCAATCAAATAGTTCCAATGTATTTTAAGTATACTTCAATTATTCATAAGCCGAGGTATAAATAATTTTCTTCGTCTATCGCAATAGAACATACATATCGAAACCATTACAACTCTATTAGAACTGTGAATTACCGAAAGCGCTAAGCTTCATAATTAAATACCTGAGTAAAGTCGAAACTAAATACCAATATATTGCCATAGGAAATCACGTTGTTTTTTGCCAGCCATATAAACATATGTCTATTGTATATACCCACTATCTTTGCTCGTAGTACTCTTCTAGTATGCGATCCAGCGCTCCGTACTCGAGGCTTAGCTTGTATGTGCGCTGTTCGACTTTCACTTTCTGCGTCTGTTCATAGCTATCGACAGGGAGAAACAACCCAAATAATGGAAAATAATGGACAATTTTGAATTAATTCGAGATTTTGTTTTATCTAATACAACATATATAATATGAGTTTAGAAATATTTCTCTTTTATTACATTCAGTGGAAGTAAAATTATTAGGCTCAATACAGACTATCGTCAAACAATCTGTTTTACAATTTTTCAAGTTAAATTGTAATATGCATGCCTTTACTCGTTCTTTTTATTTATCAAGATTTGACCAACCACTTCTATCAACATGACATCCTTTGAGATACCTGGTTTTAATTTGCACATTTAAATTATTAATTGTTTGAAAATTAATTAATTGAAAAAGATTGAGAGTAGTAATATGTATATTTTATATATCACAAAATGAACGGTAGATCTATTCGATTTTATAGATAATCAATTACAGTTTATTAATTAAGTCACGTGACCTCTGCCATTTGTTTTTGCACCATGGACTTTTTTTTGTAACACGAAAAAGTTAAATATTAGATTTACATTTGATGTATAACTATTTACGAACAAAAACTTTCTAGTACTTTCTTCTCGAATTTAACACCTTGAATTAATGCAGACTTTAAAGAACTAATTTATAAGTGAAATCATTTAATCATTTATAAAATTGCTTTAGAAATTTTTCAATTTTGTCATATATTGTGTGTGTGTAATGTAGAATCCCTATTTTTGAACAATGTATGGAGGCTTGGTCCATATTAATACCAATTGTAGTCATAATAAATTTCATAAAATATTATTTATATTTCGTTTATTTTATATATGATTAATATCCACGACACTATGTGTTGTCATACTGATCATTAATAAAACGTTATTGGTATTTTCTTATTTATAATAGAAAAGAAAGGTTTCAAGAATTATACATTTTTTGGCAAAAACTACTAGAGAGAAACAAAAGCCGTGTCCGATCTGACACTTGAATTTATTTTTGTTTTTTTTCTGTGCTGTCAATATATGGGCCAATCTGTCCAGTAACATGTGATGCGTGTTGACAAGCCGCGATGCGTGTTGGCAACCCGCTACATCACTCAAAATATGGAGGCTTAGTCCATATTAATACCAATTGTAGTCATAATAAATTTCATAAAATATTATTTATATTTCGTTTATTTTATATATGATTAATATCCACGACACTATGTGTTGTCATACTGATCATTAATAAAACGTTATTGGTATTTTCTTATTTATAATAGAAAAGAAAGGTTTCAAGAATTATACATTTTTTTTGGCAAAAACTACTAGAGAGAAACAAAAGCCGTGTCCGATCTGACACTTGAATTTATTTTTGTTTTTTTTCTGTGCTGTCAATATATGGGCCAATCTGTCCAGTAACATGTGATGCGTGTTGACAAGCCGCGATGCGTGTTGGCAACCCGCTACATCACTCCGCCCTAATGAAAAAGATTGTTTCGCATCTCTGACTGCCATTCTTGAACTTCCTTGTAAATTTCTTTTGGTTGAGATTGTGTGATAAATTGCCGTGTTGGCTTGTTGAGTTTGTTGATTGCTTACGTGGCCCTTCGCTGGTGAGTTAGCGGTTGAGTAGATGTGGCCCTTCGCTGGTGAGTTAGCGGCTGAGTATATTTGACACTTCGCTTGTGAGTTAGCGGTTGATTGTATGTGGCCCTTCGCTGGTGAGTTAGCGGTTGATTGTATGTGGCCCTTCGCTGGTGAGTTAGCGGTTGATTGTATGTGGCCCTTCGCTGGTGAGTTAGCGGTTGAGTGTATGTGGCCCTTCGCTGGTGAGTTAGCGGTTGAGTGTTTGTGGCGGTTGCCAAATTGTTTGCTCCTGTCTGTTGCCATGGTGCTTATTATCGACTTATTTACCATGATAATAAGTGATTTATTGAGCACGTGTTATTGTTGATCTTGAAGTGCGTGGTCGGGGTCTCAGTTGTAGGATTAGAATGTTCTTCTAGTTATGGCGGTTGTGAGCCATTTATAATAATTATTTATATTTTTAAAAATTCTTTTCTTAGTAATTCTTGAGACTTCAATTTATTTTTTTTTGTGCTACTTCAAAATATGTCTTGATCTTCTTACCTTCTTGTATGTGTGTTACTAGTTCACTCTCGGGGTCACCAAAATATGGAGGCTTGGTCCATATTAATACCAATTGTAGTCATAATAAATTTCATAAAATATTATTTATATTTCGTTTATTTTATATATGATTAATATCCACGACACTATGTGTTGTCATACTGATCATTAATAAAACGTTATTGGTATTTTCTTATTTATAATAGAAAAGAAAGGTTTCAAGAATTATACATTTTTTTGGCAAAAACTACTAGAGAGAGACAAAAGCCGTGTCCGATCTGACACTTGAATTTATTTTTGTTTTTTTTCTGTGCTGTCAATATATGGGCCAATCTGTTACTAGTTCACTCTCGGGGTCACCAAAATATGGAGGTGTAGTAGTCCTCCATATTAATACCAATATTATCCAAATTGTAGTAATAATAAATTCCATAAAATATTATTTATATTTCGTTTATTTTATATATGATTAATATCCACGACACTATGTGTTGTCATACTGATCATTAATAAAACGTTATTGGTATTTTCTTATTTATAATAGAAAAGAAAGGTTTCAAGAATTATACATTTTTTTGACAAAAACTACTAGGGAGGAACAAAAGCCGTGTCCGATCTGACACTTGAATTTATTTTTGTTTTTTTTCTGTGCTGTCAATATATGGGCCAATCTGTCCAGTAACATGTGATGCGTGTTGACAAGCCGCGATGCGTGTTGGCAACCCGCTACAAATGTATAATTAAAATTTTTTTTTATAACATGAAAGAATTTAAAATATTATATTTATAAACTTAATTCTTTAAATTAATTATTGAAACCAATATTCAAGATATTCATCTGTTCTCATAAAATGATTACTTTTTGTATAACCTTTGTTTAATGTAGTTGGGGACATACGAAAATTTATAGATTCTATAATATATTATATTCCCAAAATCTTTAAAAAATACGTAAGGAACCAGTTGAACTTTTGATTGAAGATAACGATGTAAATCAAGAATGTTCCGATCTAGTAAACTGTGATCTCTTATAAAGTCGAAATGAGAAATTTGTATATAAAAGTTATCTGCTCAATTTAAAGATGTGAAACAGGAATACGCAGATTTTTACTAAATCAATGGATTTCTAAGAAAGTCACAATCCCAAAGTTATCACCTAGTTTGCTCAAATAAAATGATATAAACTAATGATCTTTACTAAAGCCAAAATAAACGATTTTGTTACCTAGCTTAATCTAGAAATTTTGTTTTTGGTTTTTATTCATTTTTTTAAATTTTATTGCTAAATTTTCCTCTTTACTTATGATGCAACTGATGTTTTTAATTGTAATAAATAGCATTTAGCAACACTTTGATCCGATCTGTAAGTGCTATAATTATGATTTCTCTTATAAATCATAGTTCATCCTAATGCGAAGTAATTACCTACACATTGTATATGTATATATATATATATATATATATATATATAGATATATATATACATACACCCATATATATACATATATATATATATATATATATATATATATATATAAGAATTATTACTATATACCTAAAGTTGAACTTTCATTCTAAATGCTGGTCACCTAATTGAAGATTTGATATTAATTATAAATCCATTATAATTTATGGGTCTATCTAATTAGTTATTGATCAACACACATAATTTATACAAATCTCTTCGCTAAACTTCCACTGACAAATTTTTATTCCGCATCTCTACGATTGACACAGAAAATGATTGAGATTGCGCAATTGTTTCGTGTGTTTCTATGTCATATGGCCAATTAATCATAGATATGCGGTGTTATATAACGAAAGTGTCCGCAGGTTCCACAGACCTGTACGAAAACGTACGGCACGCGGGCGCTCGAACAAAGTTTCACTTTTTTAACCTATTTTTCGTGGCTGCGCCGCGCGGTGAATTATTTTTTGTGTATACTAATGCATTAGCGTTCATTTCGCGTTGGACGGCTACCGTTTTGCATCGGTGGACGAAATCGATTCGATATAGTTTAAAAATATGGTCGCTAAATAATACAAAAGAAATTATGAAAATATAAATTTAAGTTTATGAATTAAATTTCAGTTTCATTTTTAGCGTTGGTCCTGCCCATTATTCACTGAATATTTAAAATTGATATTCTAATATTATAAATTTTGACTTCAATTGAATTTTAAATAAAAGAATTTATTTTATATCATTATTTATAAATTTATTAATTCGTTTTTTATTGGTCATATAAAATTTAATAAGAGATTAAATCAATCAGACAGAAGTAAAAAAAAATTAATAAAGCGTAATGTTTGAAAGAAATAATTTTAAATTAATTGTGTAGAATATAAGTAACAATTATTATAAGTAAATCAAATGAGAACATGTTGCCTATTTATATTCAACCATTTAAAATAGAGCTTCATTTTTTTCATGTATTTTCCACTTTTTCCTATCTAAAAAGAAACTAGTCCTTCTAATATGAGCACAATATTGGTTAAAGGCCCAGCATTCTAATATTGCGCCACGATTTACCCTTTATCTGGTTACGATTTATTTCTACTGGGAAAATTAAAAATTATAGTTCAATATTAAATATTAAAAATTAATTTATTACATTAAGAAATAAGTACGTAGTTTTAATACGTAATTTTAAAGTAATAGTGTAAAGTATAAGTAACAATCGTTATTAGTAAATCAAATGGGAAGCATGTTGGTTATTTATATTCAACCACTTAAAATAGAGCTTCATTTTGTTCATGTATTTTCCACTTTTTCCTATCTAAAAAGAAGCTAGTTCTTCTAATATGAGCACAATATTGGTAAAAGGCCCAACATTCAAATATTGCCCCCAATCTGGCCACGATTCATTTCTACTGGAAAAATAAAAAATGTGTATATCAATATATCTTTAGTCCATTAGAATAATTAGGTTAAAAAAATTATATTGAAAAATAAATAATATACAGTTATCTTGTCTAAAGTATGACTCAATATTTTGAAAAAAAAAAACCTGATGAGAGAGTACATTTCAATATTTTGATATCCAATTAATTGACGAATTGAAGCCAATTAAAGTAAGATAATAAAATATCTAATATGATCATTTCAATTCTATTATACTTTATAAAAACTGCGTTGTTATAGGTTATAGGATAATAGCATTCACTACTAAGTGAGCAGGCTTTACAAGTGCATCGTTTTTTCTTTTAAAGAAATTTCAGCCTGCAGAAAGTAACATATCATAATGTTCAATAATTGACAATCTTAATTGCTTTTTGGCATTAATAGTGCTGACATTACGTTTTATGTGTGCATAATTTAACATATATCTTAACTGTATTCTAAATTCTGGATGAGTAATTAAATTTATAACACTATTTTGAAAAGCAAAAATTATAAAGATATGTTTAATAGCATCTGTTCTATAAAATAAGATTCTATATAGGGACAATGAATTAATTTATGAATTTATATTTAAATATTTGGACAGCCTATAATTCAATAAAGATTATAATTCAATAAAAACATAATAAAATTACTAAAATAATTGTGCATTCATTCTCAAATTAATATTATTATTATTACTATATATAGTTAATGCACAAATGTTCAATAAAAATCTGTAACAATGTATATATACATATTAGGAAGTTCATTTTCTGTCATTGTGTTGCATTATATTCAAGTATAATATCCAGAATGCTATATATGTCTTAAAACTGCACCATGAGCAAATTTATTACATTAAAATTACAAGATCTGCGAATAGTAAAAATTAAAAATAAAATTAAAAAGTAGGTACAATCTCTATTTAGTTTATTTTACAAAAATGAATCATTTGTCCTTTCAATCTCAGGTCTTTAATAAGTTAAGCTAATTTAATAATTGGTTATTAATATTGCTAGATATTTAATAGAATAAATACATATTAATAAAATTTTAATACAACTATCTCTAAATAGTAGCACAGATACGAGTAAATCGAATTACTACTGCCGAACAGTATCTCGTTCCAATTAAGTAATTTCCTCCAAAACGTTCCCAAATACCAATTAACCACATGCTTAATATTTTGTAATACGTTCTTACTTCTTTTCCGAAAGGAGTAATTTACAAGTTTACGATTTTTAAATCACTCCAGCCCGTGGGCCTAATTAATAAATGTATCATTACGGCGATCTCGTCGAATCATCGGCGTTGAGCTCTCTCAACTTGAGGTGCCGCGAAACATTTTTACACGCGAACATTTTACGCAATGTGTTTATGTTGTGGAACGCGTAAATTATACATTTTTCTTACGTTTTCAACACAAAGAAATACGAGAGCATGTAATTACGCATTTCAAAAATCAGATGTGAAATGAAACGTGAAATAAGTAAACGAAATTTTCATGAAAAATGTGAAATCTTACTCGATCGGTTACGACAGATGACAGAGGGATATATACTTGGACATGGGATAAGCTGTTTTATTTTGACGACTGCCTCTTGTTATATATATACATTTGGCATTTTTTTCATTTTTGAACAGCAATGGGATATATATTTTGATATATATTTATTATTGGATACTGAATGGAATTGAATACTTAATTTGCCATCAAGTAAAAACTGATATCACTCTTTTTTAATATCAGGCTGGTCGAAGTGTTTATAAAACGTATAGACCTGTAGTTATGAGAAAACAGCATTTACTATTAAGCAATAAGCCCTAAAACAACATTGATATTTTAGGAAATTTTTACTGCCAAAATATTAATTGCTTTGTCTTATGTATGCAAGATTTAACATATATTAACTATATCCTAAATTCTGCATTCTGCGTACAAATTTCAGAATATCTAGAAACTAATATTTTTAGAACTGTTAAACAGAGATCGTCAAACAGTGAGCATTGATCAGTTGCTGTTTGCTTACTTTTTCCTTATTCTTATATAATAATTATTTTTTTATTTAATACCATCCGTTAAATGTACTTGAACAAACAAAAAAAAGTTGATCAAATTGGACAAGCCGTTTAGGAGCTTTTTAGTGACATACACTCGTACAGAAGATTTTACAATATAGCCTTCACAAAAAAAATACTAGGTTAGGATTTATAAAGCACAAGTTACAGAACACAAAGTTCTGATGGCTGTTTCACTAAAAAATATTTATTATAAATTTAAAAATGCAATCACAAAACAATATATCAGTGTACTACTATGTCAAGCCTGCATTACTATTCGCACGTACGTTGCCAATAGATTAGCATATCGTTCGACTTCAAATATAATTCGACAGTATTCATAAATCTAAATAAAGGCATTTGTGATAGATTAAAAGCTTTTGGCATATAACCAGTTTCAGTACTTTCATTTTTTTGTATTTGCATACAGATAACGCCCATATTTGAAACAATGGAACAAAAAATTGACAAAGGTTCGTAAAAAGATAAATCTCATTATTTTTAAGTATTTTTATGTAAACAAAACTTTTTGTTGTTCAAATATGTATGCGATAGTTAAATACGCTCTAAAGAAATGAGAGTTTTGTAATTGGGAGGAATTTAAACATAAATAATTTTTGCAAAAAACATTTTTCAAAGAAATGATCACTACCTCCTCTGCAAAACATTATTAAGGTATGGAATAGAGAAATGAATAAGAAAACTGGGTAGTGTTTTTCATAATTATAGTATTCTAATTTTATCATTTTATAAATATAAATGCAAATTTATCTTACATCCAAATAGCTCAATCTGTTAAACCTGATCCAAGTTTTCATAAACATGGGTATGAAAACACATTTCATAATATGCATTTAATTAATAAAAAGGAAATGCACATATTTCCGTACAGCTCTCGATCATATTGCACACGGCCTGCCATTTCATAGAGAAATAAGATCAAAAAGAGAATTTATGGTACATATTTCGATATTGAACAGTCCTTTCTCTATGCAAAATAGCAATAATTATTCGAAATACGCTAACGGTGATTAATAAACTGGGCGAGAGTTCCGAGCCGAGATATTTGTACAGATTGAGATATTAAAAATGGGTCAGGTTTTATTTGATTATAAAATCGATCTAGAGAAGCAGATATATTGCATAGAAACTTTGGTTGGACTGCGGACTGTCTTGAAGTTAATATTAAGTGCTTGAACTTTCAGAGAATTTTTTTTATAATTTTGAGACCCTGGGCGCAAAAAAATTAAAAATATCCATTTCAAGGACCAGCCTAACACAAATATAAATATATGAGAAAGGGTATGTGTCCTTCTTTAAATATACATATCCTAATTAGAAAATCCACTTAAAAAAATTATAAAAATTTAAATTTTAAATCTTAAGGGGGGTATTCTAGTGTAGAAATTCAAAAAAATCGATTTTTTTATTTTATATTTTCAAAGTTTAACTGTCTAAGAATATGGGTACGAGAAGGTTTTTGAAAATTTGAATTATTTTCGGAGATATACGCATTTTACTGACTCGGTCCCCATACTGGTT
Organism: Ctenocephalides felis; assembly: GCF_003426905.1. Classification (NCBI taxonomy): domain Eukaryota; kingdom Metazoa; phylum Arthropoda; class Insecta; order Siphonaptera; family Pulicidae; genus Ctenocephalides; species Ctenocephalides felis. The sequence continues at coordinate 8,516,410 of NW_020539724.1, read as the reverse complement.
TAACTTCACGCAAAACTTTAAATGCGTTTTTCTCAGAACATACTTTTTCAGTACTGTTGACACGATTTCTCGAGTTTAAATCGACCGATTCACCTAAAATGTTCAGAGAGTCTTGTTTATAGACCTATCTATAGCCCGAACTAGGATTATCCTCAAAATCCAATTTTTACTATTTTTAAAAAGATTTAGAAACTCAAAAAAACAGTAAAAACACTTTTTTTTTCAATATTTGTGAACAAAAATTCAGAAACAAAAAATTAAGACGATTCAGTTCCACCAGACTCTGTGTATATACATATATTGACAGAGAAAGTTACATCAATATTTGTTTTATCCAAAAGCAAATATATTTAAATTCAAGTACTCTTGAAAAATTATTACAATCGTGTTAAAAATCGTATGTCGATACCTTTATCAACGTTATTTATAGACATTGACATAGTCGTGCTGCGTTATTACCGTATATTATGACATTTCGTTCAACATAAATGTCAAAAGAGGCTAAACTGAAGAAAGCGAAAGTTAAACGCCGCCGATTCACCGATTCATCGATTATACCGATGTGATGATTCCGTTGGATCAATTATTATTATTATTATTGTATCGTTTTTGTATGAAATTACACACATAGCCGATTATTCGAATTATATTATGTGCTTATGTACTTAATAAACTGGTACTGATTGTAAAGTGTAATTACCTGGTTCGTTTTTTTATGATGAACGAAAATCCAATGAGCTACTTAAAAACAAATTACGGTTTGAGTAAGCAAATGTTACGTGAATAACATTTATATCACGTGAAAATCATTCGATTTTGAATTACCACCTACATGTTAAAATTAAATCTATGCCTATATTTTCTATGCTTGCAATTTTATTCAAAATTGACTATCTGTTAAATAAATAAATACTGCCAATAATATGCCAATAAATAAATTTTTCATTTAACAGACATTAAATTTTACTGAACGAACCTATTGAATATTTTATTTTAGCGCATTTAGTATAATTTTTTTTACATTTATTGAATATCACTAATTCATATTAAAACCGTTATTGTACTCAAAGTGCTTTCTTTGTAGAGCTTGTCAAATAATATCCCTTAATTTTAATCATTTTTTTCTTAGCACAATTTAAAATTATTTTTAAAACATTTTTTTAGGGGTACAACGTTTTAACATTTTATGCAAAATCTTATATTCTATTAAATGCTTAAAATATATTAGATAAATAAAATTTTTTAGTCAAACAAGTGTCAAAATTCTTTTTTTTTAATTCTTTAAAGCTTTCGCAGCAATATTATAAAATCATAGAAATTTCAATACTGTCTAGATCTAGAATCTCCAGGGTCTTCTTAAGATAGTTTGAGTTATCTGAACTGCCCAATAAAGATTTTAAATTCTTAAAGCGTTCTAAAAGTCAAAATTCATCAAGAATAAGTGAAGGTTTAATTTTAGATAAGGTGCAAGATTTTTTTTAACTTGTCCTGAAATTTTGTAAAAATAGATTGAAGAAAAAAAAATTATGTGATCTCAAAGGTAATAAGTTTGTCGTAAAGTTTTTGTTTCGGCCCTAAACTTCGTGTAGAGTTCGAAAAGATCTTGAGGAGTTCTAAATGATCCTGAAAAGTTCTAGAAGATCCTGAAAAGTTCTAGAAGATCCTCAAAAGTTCTAGAATATCCTGAAGAATTCATCGTTCGAATCTCGGTGAATTCCGTTCAAATTTCATTCCAAGCTCATTCGAATATCTCGTACGAATCCCGATGAATCACGTTGAATCTATATAAATTTCGATAAATGTCCTACGAATCTTGATAAACCTCGTGGAATCTTGATGAATCCCTTTGAATCTCGTACGAATCTCGATGTATCACGTTGAATATATATAAATTTCAATAAATGTCGTACGAATCTTGATAAACCTCGTTGAATCTTGATGAATCCCGTTGAATCTCGTACGAATCTCGTTGAATCTCGTACGAATCTCGATGAATATCGATGATTGTTGATGAATGTCGTACGAATCTCGATGAATGTCGTACGAATCTCGATGAATGTCGTTCGAATCTCGATGAATGTCGTACGAATCTCGATGAATATCGTACGAATCTCTATGAATCTCTACGAATAAATGTGGTTTGAATCTCGATGAATCTCTATAAATCTCTATGAATCTTTATGAATCTCTATAAATCACTATGAATCTCTTTGAATCGAGAGATTTAGAGAATTCTGAAGAGTTTTAGAGAATCCTGAATGGTTTTAAGAGGTCCAGGAAGTTTCTGAAGGTGCATAATAAGTGATAAAAGCTAATAAATTTTTAAAGGCGATCTTATCTTTTGGTACGGGATTTTGGCTATGTATAAACATTGATGTATATCTATCATAGTATATCTTGTAGAGCCTATTATATAAAATCTCATTAAATTTGATAATTTTCTCTTAGCTGGACCATTTCTTTTTCTTACGTCAAGACTGTTGTTAATATTTTAACTTTCCTTCAAGTTATTCACTGCCAAAATGTTCAGTACACGAAGTACTCCATCAGATGTTTAAAAATGTAAAAACAGAATAGCAAACAAAAAATTTCACACGAATCAAACAATACAGTGCGCACAATATTTCATGATAGCGATCGCTATAAGTACATCGTACATCTCTTCCGTCTGCTTCCGATCACGTAACGGCCGAGGCGCACGACGGCCTACCGCCCGCCCGCCCGACCGGCAAAAAAACTGCGTGAGACGGCCGAAAAAAATGTGTGCGCTAAATATTCGTACTGTACGCAACAACTTTTACTTTTATAAAACTTTTGTCGATCGCCGAAATTCGTTGCTCTAGTATAATTTTCGTTACACTCTATACACGCCGTTGCCATTGTGTAATTGCTGAGATTTTTACGCACTTCCTCGTAACCGCTTTTTACAAATGAATGAATTTCGGATTTTGACTGATTTTTATGGATTTTTTTAATTTATGAGTGGAAATTTTCTTGTAAGTAAATGATAATAAAAGAAAGTTAATTTAGGAAACCGAGGTGTATGTATATAGATTTGGACACTTGTAACTTGCTATTGTTTTTGCAGGAATTTTGCCAAAAATGAATATAATCATTTTTTTAAGTGGCTGCAAGGTTCGAGAGAATGAATACTCCTCATACGATTGAATTTGTATGTTAATTATTGCAATCTTGATCAAGAGTGATTTGAGAAATTTGATACCAGAGCTTAAGTGCATAGAATCAGAAGGAAAAATCAAACTCTCCGAGCTAATAAAATTGTGTTTACAGGATTACAAGATTATAAGATTGTTGAAAAAAGTCAACTAGTATTGATTTAAAAACACTTTTAAATTATCTATTCTAAAAAACCTATAAATATAATGTTTACTAACTTTTTGTTTTGCCAAATTTCAAAGCTTCACAAAAAATATTTTAAACAAAAAACTCAAAAGTTTATAAAGAATACAATGATATAAAGTTCAATGAGATCAAATACAATTCTCAAATTTCAATAAAACCCAAACCATAATTTCTGTATAATATTCTTGAATTAAAATTTGGTGGATAGTACATTGTTCTTTTAAAGAATTCGTAAGTCTACTATATTTTTAAACACTTTTTGAATTTTGTATCGTTTTAGTACAAATTAAATTGTTTTGATTTTAGTGTTTATCATTTGAATTGAATGGAGTTGGATGACTTTCCATCGAATGCTATGACAAAAATCTACAATTCAATAAATAAAATATAATTAAAAAGATTCAGAAATAAATCTTTTTTGATAAAATAGTAATTATATTATTTTTTTGCTGGCTTAATAATTTACTATTATTTTTAATAATTTTATAGATAATAAATAGATAGATAGAAAAAATATAAAATTAATCTAAAGATGAAATCTTTAAGACGCACAGCCCTTATATTTGCTCTATATTCCATCAGGCAAACAAAGAAGAATTTTAATTAACTATTTTTTTATTATTTTTTTATAATAAGCTTTTTAATCAAGCACATTGGCTACTGATATATGTAAACGTAAAAACAATTTAACTTAAAATATGAATTAAAAAAATAAAATTATGTACTTTCTACACTATTTTATTTACAATACTAAGGGTTGATTATAAAATAGAAAAGAAAGTATGTCAAGTATGAGACGAATTTTAGTAAATATTAACAGAAAATTATAGAATCAGCTAAGAGTGATATTAAAAAGTAAAGTACACCTCAGGGTGAGGTGTGGGGTACCAAGTAGATTTTCGAGTTTTCTTTCACCATGGTCAACTCTATTTTTGTTGTTTTCCGCCACTTGTTGATTTTTTTCTCTGTTCTGTTATTACAACATAAGTCTGGAATAATTGTGCTTATCACATAAGATTTATAAAAAAATCTTCCGATTTATTCAGCAAGCTCTTTAATGACATAATGATTGTTATGCGGGCACGAATTTTATTTTATTTATCGCTGTGTATGTGCTCCCAAATTGAAATTGAATACCCACTCCGGCTACTTTCGCTTTTCATGTTTGGCCGCGTTGTTTGTATACATATTTTTTTGTATGAACGACAGTTAACAATTTATTATAGAGAATGCGCCGAAGCATATCCAGGTCTTTACAATATATTCATAATAGTGTATATTATAAGAGTACATTATGCGTGCCTATACAAATTTGAATTACATATATGAAAGTTATTACGTAAATCGAGAAAAAATATTTAGTACAAGTTTGTATGCATAAAAAATTATTAGCTATTACGGTTGCAGGCTAATAAAGAATCGAATTTTAGGACTGTTATTTCATGAATGTCTATGGCATTTTACAGTATACTTTTTCATTTCAAATCAACTAATGCTGAAAATTTAACTTATTGAAATGCTTTTGTCCTGCTCACTAATATTTAAAATATAATTGTTCATAAATTATAAATTATATAAATTAGTGACCTAATAATACCATTCAAATGAACAGTCCAGGAGGGTGATTTTGGGAAGAGATAAATTTCGGATTTAATTTTTTAAAAATAGTTATGATTCTAGATTTGGGCAGATGATAATGTAGAGTTGTAGCATTTCATCATCAAAAATTTCATGAAAAGAAAAATATTCTTGTATTTTATCGACATTTATGGAACAATATAATATTTTCCAAGAATTGATTAATGTGTCTTTAAATAAAGAGTTGTACTGTGCTCAAGTCTTATATCGCAAATTATTATAAAATATCTAATACACCTCTGTTGGGATTAAATTCTATGGTAAAATTATACATTTGCTATATTGAATAACTTAAGTATGTTTTTTACGGTATCAACAATTACGTTTCGGTTCTGGTCTTTGCCTATTCAGTTCACGCTCACTATTTTGCGTTGTATTATTTGCACTTTTTGATATACACTAATGTTACATTGTTGCATTTATACTCATAAATACATATGTGAAAATACATACTTTTTGTGCTCTAAATTTTTAAATAAAAATGGCTATCAGTTAAGCAGCCCTTACAAATTTTGATGAATCTTCTCGCGGTAGCTATCAATCGATTTGTCTCCAGAAAATCTAAATTGATAAAATTTTTACCTCAAAACTACATTTTTTGAGATTTTTAAAAATATCATTATCATTATATAACTATAAAACTAAAAAAGTAAGCTCGTGTGCACTGTTTGTGAGTCATTTTCCGCACTAAATTCGACCCATGCATAATGTGCTTATCTAACAAACAATTGGCAATTGGTATTTGACTATATATTTTTTACTATATCTTGTTAATATTACAACTATAAATAGCTCAATTCTGAAAGTGAAAACGCGTCGAGCAACACAGTTTTGTATGAAAAAAATCGTAACAATACTATAATAATAATATGAATGAACAGAACTTTAATGCCGGTTTCGCAATGGCAATAAAATCAGCTTTTATGTAGGTAAATGTAAATCTGTCTCGGAACTCGACATAATACTGTAATATATCTTTCTCGGCGTATTCATATATCATAAAAAGGTTTTTTTTAGTTTTGCAGATACTGTTATATAATTTAGAATCAAATCCTGAAACTTAATATATAATAATATGCTGAAGGTGTGGAAAATAAAATAATGAGTGAATTGACTTATTGTTAATTGATTATTGGTATCAATTTGCTAATTTATTCATGAACAAAACTGTACACACCCATAAAATATAAAATAACGTTTTAATGCAGGATAGTTATTAATTTTTTGTGACATTTTTAAACACGTGTTAAAGTTAAACTCATTTTGAAATAAATCAACTATTGTGAGCAATTTTCATTGTTTTTTCTCTATAAATAGCTCAATTCTGAAATGCATTGATTTTTCTAACCATAAAGTTGTCATATGGTGGGTATTTTACAACTAAATTATTTTTAGACCAGTTTTTGAAAAGCCTGTTGGTTATTCAATTCAGTTATCTATGATTAAATGAATGAAGTTTTACAATTAAAATTTTTAACAAATAATAATAAATAAAATATTTATTCAAAAATATATTATTTACCTGTTACCTTACCTTAATATATAAAAAAAATTTATAAATCATAAGTCGGAGAAAGTAGTTTATACAAATACAGGATACTCTGCATATGAACGTTTGGATTTTCCTTTATGATGATCGAGTCATACGATGACAGATTTATCGTATATGAAAAAAAGCTTTAAAATAAAAATATAACCTACACAATTTAATGGTAATAAATGGTATTTACATTAATTCTTAACCTTAAGTAAAAATATACGCTACTACTATTTTTCAAAATTTCATTTACAAAAGTTCATTTTGTAAATGAAGATCATATTATAATCAATTATATTTCTTTTGAACTAATAAACAATAAATTTAGTTTTCTGTGCAACAAAGTAATGAATGTTTATTTTAGTTTGTTTAAATGAAAATATATAATAAATGCCAAAGTGCAAACAAAAATTACAATGCAATTAACGTTTAAAGAAGTTAAGGAAAAATATAAGCGCAAACTGGACTCACATTTGAACCCTTCTATAGTTGACATTACTCAACCTTTTGGCATTAGGAGGTTGAAACGACAAGACTTAGTCTTAGATTAGGTCTAATATATCATATTAATTGTAAAACTGAGAAGTTCTCATTGGAGTTCTTCTTAGGCATCACTCATAAATATTGTCATTTTAGCTCATAGGAATCTTTATGTATTTCTGATTGCTAAATAAAACTGAGTTAAAAAAAAAAATTGAATTTTTGAAATAGGTGAAGGTTTTTGGATTTATTGAATGGTGAAAATATTATTGAATAGGTACGAATGCCAATAATGTTTAATAAATGTCTTCGACATTTTTCACATGGAGTTCAATTGTGAGTTTCAAAATTTTACGAAAAAAAATTTTGTCATTTTCAAAATTTTTAAAAATATAAAGAAGTACGATTTTTTTCAAAATTTCAAAATTAAAATTTTGTTTCATTGCTTTTAAATAATTTTGGAAAATTTAAAAATTTTAAGTTACAGTGCAGGGAAGGTCCTGCCTATTTCCTTAAGGCACCATGCCAAGCACCACTAAGTTCAAATTGTAATTAAAAATTCTATTTTTAGTATACTTTCAGTCTAGTGTAAAGCTTCTAATTTGACACCTGTACTTTTACCATTTACGTTTTTAATCACCGTTTAATGAATCCAAAAACTTTCACCCCTTTCACAAATTTGTGTCTCCCAAAATAAACCGAATATTATCCGTGTGTAATTTTCACCTGGTCACGATGCGTCAACCGTGAGCCGTCCACCGTCGGCCGGCGGTCTATTCGACAAGCTGGAAGAGAGTAAAATTGTAGAGAAACCGATGAGCCCAAGGTCGGCCGCGTGTTTGCCAACTACAGGATGTGAATGCAAATATAAGACGGCTCCTTGGTTGAATTGCATATTCAAACATACGCATATTTGAAGATGGACAACCAGAAAGAGAAGTTGACAGAAAAAAATCCAATTCGGTGACTTTACGCTTCCTTGACAGTTCGAGCCATAGGTTCTCAAATGTTTGTGTGCCCTTGGTCTTTGTCATCTTTGCCTATTTAGTCGATATTGATTTTCTTTATAAATTTGTAACAGTAATAAAATTTAATATTGAATATTTGAAATTTAATATTGAACATAAAGTTATATCGACATTTGACAACAATTTTGTAAGGTTGAATCTTAAAAACGAAGTAATAACAAAAACAGCACATAAGTATAGAAATAAGCTCATCAGTAACCCAAATTCATTAGCAAACTCCTTGATAACAGAGAACTATCCAAGAAGATTGAAAAGAAAAGCGCCAATGGATTTAAGTCATCAACTCTCCTGATTATAAAAAAGGGCAGACAAAAACTATGGGAGGAAATAATCAAACAAAAAATCTCCCTTCCAATTAATTTTATAACAGTGCTGACAGATACAAGATTATATGGTGCTCTTTATACTTACATCAAATCTAATAATATAAAACTATAAATGAAATATACATAAAACAATGATATATACGTAAGACTAGACTTTAAGAGATAGTGTAGATATCATGTACTTTAGTATATGGCTAATGTACTAGTTTATAAAGCCAATAAATCATAAATAAAAAAAAACTCTCCTGATAAATAAATGGAAATATGTAATAGTTAAAATTATATAATTATCAATATTGTTAATATTATATCGAATGAGAAAACAACTACTGAGTTGTTTTTTTCAACATGCCCCTTATAGTATACAATGTCCCTTTACTGCCGACTACTGTAAATTACTCAAATTTATTAAATGTCCAGTTGTAAATAAAAGAGATAATAATAAAAAAAGAGGTCAGAAACGCTAAACCTGCTTTCTACTGTTTATTTTACAACTATTCAATAGTATACTATTTTTTCATCGAGAAATACATACTATTTTTAATTTTGGTCTCAAACAATTTAGAATGACTTGAAACGTCGAGATAACATAATACATATTAGAATTCTGCTGTCCTGATGAAAACATAAACCACACCTTCGAAAAGGTATTAAATAATACTTCATAAAAACTGGGCCTTGCGATTTAAAAATAGGTTTGTTTATATTTTCAAAGTTTAACCATTTAAGAATATGTGTACAAGAGAAGTTTTCAAAGTTCAAATTATTTTTGGAGATATAGCTGATTACCCCCATAATCCATCTCTATTTTTTTCCTGCACGAAGCTGCATCTTTCTCGAAACTGTCTTTTTCGATACGATACCCACGATTTCTCAACTTCTAGGACCGATTTAATTGAAATTTTTATTGAACTTTTTTATAGACTTCTTTTCTCGTCAGCATAAATAGCGCTCATTCCCAAATTTCGATTTTTTACTATATTTTAAAAAAGCAATATCAAAAGTTGTAAAAAAATGTTTTTTTCAGAGAGTCGCTATTTTGCGAAACATTTTTTTAACTTGTCACTGATTCATACGAACGTGACATTATTCTAGATTACTAATATTTTTGTTTTTTATCAGATTATTTGGATGGTTAAAGTCATGTGTATGGTCACCTAACAATTTTTTGAGATCCTCGACTTCATCATCTGCTAGAATTAAATCTTTTTAATTGTTTTTAATTTTCAATTATTTTCAGTATTCTTGAAACAGTAACTAATAACTTACAAAAATGTATAGTAAAACTTATTATTTGTCCTTTTTTTAATTGGGCCTTTCAAAAATTTTTAGAATAAATCCTTAAAAACAAAATGTGCTTTTGGCAATGTTTCTCATACCAACTGGACTTAACTTTTCTTTCTAATAAGATTACTGATATCTATTATATGGGTAACTTTATTTCCACTGTTCGTTATAGGAAGTTTTTTGCTCTATTGAGATGTCGAAATATTGTTAGTTCAGAACTAAACACATGTTGAACGCTTTACGGAATATATAAACGACTTGGATATTAGTCACGATATTGCAATGTTCTGAATCACCTGTATATAAATTTTTCGAACGATACGATTAGAGGAATAGAGAAAGTGTTTCTATTAATAGACTTATACTTCTTAGGAAAATTAAATTAAATGAACTTTTTTGGCGGAATTAATTAGGTATTAGATTTTGGTCAAGGTAGACTACTGATAGAAATGAATAAACAGCAATTCATAGAAACAATGGCAATAAATGATTTTAATTTAGTTTCGTTTAGGTACAGTTTATGTTCTTCGAATTGTTGCATGAGATTTTATGATTTTAAGTCATAATACTCTATATATTATTATCCACTTTTATTTTTTTTAGTCATTCATTTCAGCAATTTAGGCCACCTTCTCATGCGTTCTGAATATTTTTTTTATCCATTCTTTCATAAAGAAAAGGGATACATCATTTCGTCGAATGAACTCCAATATGTATTTAATTATTAGTTACATTTACCTTCTTTCTAATCATTATTTGTATATTATGAGTTTATAAAACTCATTACGATATAGGTACATTTCTAAAAATGACTTGCAACTTTAGTGATAAATCGTGCTTGCTGGATGGCCCTTTCAAAATAATTTCGAATGGCAATTTCAATCAATCTTCTATTAATAAACGTATGATATAAATGATATATTAATATACAATTTAAGTTGTAATAGAACTAAAAATAATAATAAACTCATTTTAAATACTACTTTATATTATAAATAATAAATGATCTATAGTTATTTTTATATTTCAAATTATCACTTAGTTAAAATTTGTTTTTAGCCTAAGAAGGCTTTTCTCTTGTTTTTTTGAATAACGTTAAAAGCCAGTATATTATAATTATAAAATTCACAAAAAAGCTCCTTCAGTTGTAGATTTTGACAAAAACTTATTAGACTATGAACAAGAACCAATTCAAATACCAAGTGCCTTGGTGTACCATGTGCATACTAATTAAGTATAAATATAATCTATATGTTTAATTGCCTATCTTTTTAGACCTATTTTTAATTCTGTTCTAATTCAAGTGAAAGTAACATTAAATAACAGTTGGTATTAACATTTTAGATCACCAAAACAAAAGCGCCGGATGTTTTAACCGGAATACATATCTAAACACAACCTAATTCCTATTTTACAATTCTGCCTATCATCAAAAATACTTTGGACGTGTAAACATAGCAGGCCCTTTTGCAAATAAACTCGGTCTTTATTTTTCCTAAATTTATAAATAACTTTAAACCATTCTCCCATCGCTCGCAACTGTGAGATGAAAAAGTCGAAGGTGGACAAAGTTCCTATACTTGAGGAATAAATGACTTATTATTTCAAATTGATGATATTGAAAGAAATATTATTTTAACAACATAAACTTTAAAATATCATAAATAATGATAAATAAATTATATTTCTAACTAGGGATAAGAAAACAAGTTGTTTTAGATTTTGGTAAAAACTTGGCTTGTGGTGAAGATGGTGAATAAAAGGGATACACTAACAATAAGGATAAATGTTAGCCCTTGTTGTGTCATAGTTCCAACGTTGGTCGTTCAATTTTATTTAATAGATATTTGGTTTCCTAAATTTGTATTATCTTTGTTTTTTGTTTCGCCAGCTGTGCTACATCTATACCTCACAAACACATAGACTTCTCGAAAAACCTATACTAATAGCTCTGCCGAATTAGCATCCAATATAATTTGGCCTACATTCTATGTTTGTGTTGCCTAGACGAATGAAACTGCAGTGCATCGTCTTAACATAAACCTAGAATAGAGGCCCTTAAGAATTTTTATCATCAACACATTGCAGATTCATATATAGCTCGGAGAAAATGGAGCTACTTGTGTTTACTAGAGGATATAATATTTATTTTACCTTTCACGAAATTAGGCGTACTATATGCAAATTGAAATTAGAGTTTTGGAAAATTAGAGTTTTTTTATCATTGCATATTTTTATAATTGATTAGCATAGAACATTTAGCGCATTTTATAATTTACAATTGCCAGTTGTGCAAAAGATGTTTTGTTTAAATTATTGACATGTTTGGTTAACAACTCAATAGTTGATTTTCCATTTGGTGGCCAAATTATGAAGATATTCCAATGAAATTAAAATGAATGCATTTAATTAATAAATTTAAGACGTCTCAACCAGTAGCTTCAAAATTATCAAACACATGTCCTTATCGAATTGTAGCCGATTTTGGGAAAACCTGGATGAAGTCAATTTTGAGCACAAATTATTGGTGTTAAACGAGTCAGGAAAATAGAAAAATTAGCAATCGGATTTGCTGGCAAAAACGAACTTCTTCAAAAATTTAATAAATGGAGTTTAACTTAGTTGTGATCATATGTGGTTATTTTTTAAGTTTAAAATTTATTTTTGATCAAGAATCAATGTTGATTTGGATCAAGGAGAGATTTTCTTTTCAATCTTTTATGGCTATTTTCCTATTTGTAAGGAATTGGCTAGAATATTTAGATGGCTGTTGCTTCAGGAATTTGATAGGATTTTAGTAAAGTATTAACAGACGATAATAACTATAAATGATACTCTGCCCGAAGGCAATTCATGGTGTGAGAGCACCACAATTCAATGATTGCCTTTCTTTCCCGTAATTGTTCCCATTACCATTTATTACCACTATTAATTTTTTTTATAATTTTTATGTATTTTTCTCTCTAAACTTCTGCTTCCATGACTTCTAGTCCTGTGCTTTGATTTTCTACTTTCTGAATTTCCTGTTTTATGCTTAACTTTTGTCTTGTACAATATTTAGGATCTTCTTAATTTGCTGTTATTGCTTTTAGTTGCTTAAATAGTCCTTTTAGTCATATTATAAGCTTTTTAAAAGTATATTTTTAGTAAAAAAAACAAAAAAAAAAAATTTGGAGCAGCGCCTATGATAACATATAACTGTTTCTATAGAGAAACATATCGTCATTGAACTGTCTCAGGTAACGCCAATTATTGATCGATTCCCACCCAATATATTTTCAATTTCAATTTTCGAGTTAATTAGGTTAAGTCATGTATTAAAGTGTGATCTCATTAATATTTGTCGGTTCTAATTATTAGACTTGCCGAATGTATTTCATTTCACTTTTTATGTTCCCAAGACGAGATGTGCATCGCGTTGTACGTTCAGCCGTTCCCTACAAATCTTTCTGCTCGCTAAAAAGTAGGACAGACACTTCAATACATAACACGTGCCGACCACGTGCATTCTGGATTCGAATGTGACGTCATTGCAATTTTTATTTAGAACTAATATATAATAAAAATAATAAGCATTAATAATAAAACGTCGGTAATACAAAGATGAATTTATTTTGAATTACCTATATAAAACTTCGAATCTAATCGTAAGAAAATAACCACAGTACTAAACAATTGCAACTAAGTTTAACTTTATTTATTAAATTCCTGAAGAAGTTTGCTTTTTTCAGAAAATCTGATTTGCTAACTTTTTGTTTCTCTGGCACCATCGTTTGACATATTTTTTTTGTATTTTTATTGACAATCAAAATATACATTTTTTGAAGACAGTATGCTGGTCTTTATGTCAACATAAAAAAATTGTGCTCACCATTGACTTTTCGTCGAGGTTTTCTCAAAAATCGCTGAACTCGATTAGGTCCCCTGTTAGGTAAAACCGTTTTTTAATTACCAGAAAGGTGCAAAATTTTTGGTCTATCTTTTAGCCAAAAATTCGAACCCAATTTTGATAGTTTAGAAATTATTTCAAATAATGATATTTCAGGTAGTGCAATGGGTAGGGAATCGTTTTATAATTATAATTTTTAATTTGTTGATATTACCTAAGGCATTGTAGTTTGGCATATAACTACAATATTTTTTTCTATTGTTATTAATAATTATTTATCTTCAGCTTCTTTAAAATGCAGTGTCGGCTAATTAAGCATTAAAAACTAATAGCGATCGGATGTTGTGTTTAAAAAAATTATTGTAACCTGAATAAAATTGCAAGTTTTGCATTAAAAATTGCACACTGCAAAATTTTCATGGAATTCACTCACACTGCGATATATTAAAAGAAGTATTGAAACAGAACTAAACAAAAATGTAATTTATATTAATGTTCATTCATCCAATTAATAATATATAGATTAATTTGATTCAAAGTATAGAATCTGAGGTTTTTAAACTTTTTTTTTTAAAATAATCAGTAACTTTATAAACAAATTTTTTTAGTATTGTGCATATACATATATAGACTTGAAAAATACCAATCTATGATTTAAATATATATTAAAATACCGTGTGCAAAATTATATAAATCTAAATTTATATAAACCTTTTAAAAAATATAATTATTTTTAAGTCTACTTATTTATTATACTATAACCTGTATTTTCAATTCATGTGAAAGCCTTTTATCTCATAAAAAACTTCTTATAAATAGACTTTGGTTGCGCTAAGAAAACAAAACATACTAAATGGATCTTAGAAAAGGGCACGTTCACAAATTTATCGTCACAATTGCATACTATTTTAAAACAAATAGTTTCCATTGCTTTGAACAGTTAAAAATAAAATATACGATTGTTTAATATATTAATTTATAAATCTGATACGTATATTCTAATTGGAAATTGCATTAATTTTGCAATGCAACAAACCGTTGAAAATTTTATCTAAACAGCTGAATTTTAATTCTTATTGTTCCATTAGATGATTTACATATCAGAAAGTTCATGCAACTTGCTTAAGGCAAAATGCCACTTGCATCTAGTTTTTTTTAATTTTTACCTAATTATCACTTTCAACAAATTGGTCTTAACGTAATCTGAAATATTCCAAGTGTCACATTGATTGAATATTGCAAAACCTGTAAAAATAATGCAACGTTTTTTTGGACAAGTCAATAACAACATTCCTTTCGAATTGATTTTATAAACAATTAACCGGTTGATTGATAATGTTAGATAAATAGCAATTAAATTATATATCGATCTCAACAGCAGATATTGCAACATTTTGAAACCTACGAAAATATAAGTGTGATATTAATTATATGGTGAAGGGACTGTTTTGGTAAAGGTACAACTGGAATTATAATAACATATTACAAAATCTGTATCAATTATTTTCAACGTTGTTGTTAATAATTACCTTATGATGGAGAGAAACGAAAAGTGTAGCGTAATAGGCCTTTCGGGATTATGTGAACATATATTTCAAATTCACGAATAATGTCTAACTATAAGAAGGGATTTGAAAGTATTGTCTTGGATTGTGATTGACATGTACATGGAAACGGATCGACAAAATTTTTACTTTCAAAAATTTTGTTCCATGCACGTTTATTATTTGTGGTTATTGAAAAATACTTATGCAAATGAGTACATTTTATTTAGGAGCAAATTTGATAATAAGAATAGATATGGATAAATGGGGACATTGGGGTAAATGGCATCAAGTTTTGAGGTGTGAATATAATGACTTTTAATCAATAAGAATTAAGATTTTGCATCCTATGAATGCACCACAAGTTTTTGAATATTTGTCGCCGCCTTTTAATTAAAGCTTTGTGAATTTTTTGTAGAGCTGTAATATTTTGGGAAGTTTGTTAGGCATTTATCGTAGGTCTTCAATATTATGGGATGTTCATTAAGACCACAACTTCATCATTGTACACATTTTCATAAAAATTTTTAGGTTCAACAATTAATTAACCCAATCTTCACCAAATGCTGATTCCGAACTAATACCTTTCGAATTTTCAAAGTGGGTTCAAGTTATTTAAAATAAATTTAATATTACTCATGATTTTATGAATATTTATTATTGTAAGATGTTTAAACACGGTTACCAAAAGATCTAATTTGGTTTACAATCTCCTAAATTTTTATTAATTTTTCAAATAACATGGTTCAATTTTCAAGAATTTTTTAACCACATAATAATCAATCTAAGTTCTATATATTTTATATATTTTCTATGATTTTTGATTTACTGTTATTTTCATGCCTCCAACTTCTCGAAATAGTAATAAAGTAACAATAGCCAAAACTTATATAGGCAGAACTGAATATAAATCATAAAGTTGAGATTTTTACTGCTTCGTACTAGAGATTTTTAAATACCTGAATTTATTATGTTTCTAAGAAAACCATTTCCAATAAAAATTTTAATTGAATCAGTTTGAATATCAGTAGCTGGTAGCGTATTTCATTACAAAATTTTATAAACAAATTATGTGTGTATCTCGAAAAAGCAGTAAATTTATCTAAAATTATAATACTTTTTTATTGTTCACAGAACTTGTTTTAACAATTCAATATATGATAAATTTTTATTGAATTAGTTGATAAAAAAATAAGTGCGTTAAATTTATTTTTGGAAATAGAGTAATCAATTCACACATTTCTAAATCGATAACTATGTTTTCTTCAATTTGGTAAAAAAGTATTAGCAGTCAAATATTTTGGTTCGAACAATGTACGGAATCTCCAGATTCCGTTATCCCTAGTGATTAGTTTTTTTAAGAACGATCTGTAATATCTATTCTTTAAGATATATATCTGTTATAATATATCATGCAATATATTTTTTCTACAATTTGTGGGCAGAAGCCCCCGAGCTGTTTTTGTGAGTGAGATCTTCCGAACTGCGGGTCAAACATGTGCTAGGGAATCTGACTGCGAATGACTTTGGAGGTGTGTGTGTTGTTCACCTCAGATTTTATTCAGTGCTTGAAAATTGAAAACTGATTTGAAGAAAAATTTACAAGCGATTCAGATCAAAATTCATATAAAAGTTAAGTATTTGGTCGATTTTAATAATTATTTGTTACATTCTTTCTTAGAATCATTTTTGAGCTTTTTAAGCTTTTTCTTTTAAGAATTTTTTGTTCAAGCACCAGTTAATAAAAATTGGATATTGGATCAATTTCAACAATTATTATTATTTTTATTTGAATTAATTTTGGCTTTGATTTGCATTTGGGAAGGTTTATTTTCAAATGCAGTAGCAGTAGTTAATAATAATAGTTTGTTACCAATTTCATAAATTATTTCTTGTATTTTTTAATTGATACGTATTTGAGCATTCAAGAAATCAAGCTCAAGGTACGAGTCAATTAAAAAATGCAGGAGTTGATTTTTCCTTATAAAATTAAAAACATTTCCAAATTAAATTAAAAATATTAAGAAGTAAAGTATATATATATCATCACGATTTTAGATAATATACTTAAAAAATTGTTCATCATAGTTAAAATAAATAAGCTTACATTTTACATAAATATAAGTTAAGTTTGCATCAAGTTATCTGATTATAGTAATTTCACCTTCATTAATTTTTGTTGCTGCGATTTATTGTTACAATATTATCATAATATAATTGATGAAAGTTTTATGCATTGAAATAATATAGGTCATAATTTTTTTTTTTAAAATACAGTTTGTCATTTCATGCTTATACTAAATTATTTTTGGCGCATATTTTTCAAGCAATTCTATGCTGATTTTTGCTTTTTTATTATGTCTGTAGCATATTGTCTATATTTTTACATTAAATAAAACTAATGAGTGAACTGATTTTTGATCTTGACAAATTAGTAAAACGCTTTATCCAGAGCACTTCTTTGTGTAAAGCAAAAAAATAGATTCTAAAATAAAATATTGTCTGAATCAGGTTCTACATTTTTTTCGATGATTATTGCTTTCTGGACCAAATTACGTTTAGGGCATAATTTTAAGACTTTTTATGCCTTGTTTTCGACTGACATATTGCACTAGCGGCAATTTGAATTAAATTGATAATTAAACTGATTTCTGATCTTGACAAATTAGTAAAACGCTTTGTTTAGAGAATTTTTCTTTATATAGATCAAAAACTCTGTTTTAACCCTTTCCACTCGGATGCCGGCGAGTATGCATTTATAAAACATCTAGTATAAAAATGATACAACATTTTTATTTTATTATTTTTGTTTTAACGATCATCATATAAATATATTAAAATATTTTTCTAATTTTGATATTTGTTATATATTTTTTTAAATTCAACTTTATAAAATAAATTATAATATTTCTGTTTTTTTAAATTTTTTAATTTAAATTTTTTTTATAAAATAATATCGGCCTCAAAGACTATATTTATGAACATATGCTCTGAACCTGGTACAACAATTATTCTGATTATTTTTTTAGTAAAATTAGTTTCAATATCTTGCAATATATAATTATTTAACCAATAATTATTTTAATCAATATATTTATTAACAAGATTTTTTCAAGTTTCATAAGAAAACTATTTCTAACAATTACCACGCATTTTCTGCTGACATAATTCAAACAAATCACACCTCATAACTCATTCAATTAACCATAAATTTTTATTGTCTGAATAGTAATTAAATTTAATTACATTTGCAAATTATTATTATCATTTTACGATTCGTATAATATTTTGGTTTATGCTAATAATATGCATTTTCAATCACTCCGGCGCACGTGGATTTTTGATCTTACTGGGTGAGTTCCTCCTCTCTTCCTACTACGTGTTTTCGTTTTATGTTTTACAGTTGCGTGTGCATTTACATACATAACAAATAAATGGATGTTTGGTGGAAAATTTACTCAGAAAAATGGACACATGGTAAATGAAATCTTTGAAACGCTTTTTTTGTTCTAAGTTTTGGACAGCAATCAGGAACTTTATTGCTCTCAGGGATGTTATGATGATTTTCTCCTTAACATCGTCGCTTTTTAGAAAGCAACCCAAGGGTTGGTCTCTCTTAAAATTTATTTGATACTGATACAATATTTTTAAATTTGATCCAGCAATGACGAAAATGGCTATTATAACAATTGTTTTTATTTGAATGGAAATAGATATCCCCGAGGATGCAAGGCTTAGGCTCTCTGACCTACTGCATAAGGCAGGATTAAAGTTATATGAAACTACAAATTTTCTATAAATTTGTCACGCAATTACAATGATTCGTGCTGTCACTTTTTGAGCTACTAACTTTTTCAAGCGAATGTGTTTAATAATAATTTTCATATTATGTGTACTTACAAACACCCCTTTTTATTTATTTGTACTCTTCTCTATACAATTATGCAAAATTGAATTTTCTTGTTATTTTCACCTATTAGTTAAGCGGTTTCTTCCTTTTTTGATATTTTTACCTATTTGCTATGTAACAATACATCTAATTTTCTGTAGACATCATCCAACACTGTTTCCTTTTAGAAATTTTCAACTAGCCTTTGTATTATCATTGACTCAAGCCGACAGTAATAAATACTTTATTATGGTGTGTTGGTGTGGCCAATTGTGTACAGGTATTCATATCATTAGTTACACCTTTGAAGACGTAAACGGAGAAGAAAGTGTCCGTTCAAGGGCGAAAAATGATGTTGACTTAAGGAGGTGTAGTTAAGGATAATTGTACGAATTATTTTATATTGTAACAAATAAAATCCAATTTTGAGATAAAACTTCAATCTAAAGCATTTCTATAAGTTCCCATTCGGGGATGATCCATAAGATATATTTCTAGCTCCTGTTGATGCCTTAAGCAGTATCTCAATTGTAATTTACCCATGATATGTTTTTCTTTGCCTTCCAAGGAGTATTTTACCATCGGTCGTTGAGGTCTTTTCTATTTGAGGCGTTGGTTTTAGCACCAAACCACCTTGGCACATTTGCTGATCTCAAAGTCTTAAGTATAAGTGCCCGAGGTGCGTTTGTTTTCTTTCGTTTAACATTGCAAGGCGGATTATTGTTGCTAATGTTCTAAATGCGTCTTAGACTTCAACTCCAATGTTCCATTGTCCCCACTTATCAAATATGAATATTCAGCCGAGATCGAGACAATAGATGTTGGTAATACTGGCATGATATTATCTAATAGTATCTTATTTGTTTTAGTAATAAGTATTGGTGGATTTGATCAGATGCTGGGGGAGAATATTTGATCTTGTACCAGATATTAGGGTTTCTATAAACAATTTTCTTGCTTCTTGGACATTCGATACATACATCAATTTTTGACTAGAACTCCATTCTAAATATGAAGCCAACAAAAAATTCACCAAACAGAATAATATATAAATTTAAGAAACAATATAAATTCAGTGTGGAAACAATTATGATATAATTGGCAAGTTTTTGATGATATAGAATAACAAACTTATGGAGTTTAAGTTATCGTGATAGTTCGTTACTTGATATCCATAAGACATTTGATATGAAGCAAAATTGCAATAAAAATATTATAATTGCCTATTAAGCGTCGCGTTTATTTATTCAAACATTTGTTTAAACTGCACATGTATACATACAATTACTTACTTGTATAATTAATGCATTTATCATATTTTTATGGGCATTATTAGTGTAAGGTCATACATGCATGCAGAAGTTCGCAGACTTTTGCGATTTCAATGTCAAGTTATGAGTACATGGACATTTTATGCACATCTGAATTACTCGATGTCATTAATTCTTCAACAAGTAAATAATAAAAATTTAATTAAATCAATCTAGATTAGTTCATACATATAAATATATGTATTTGCATATAAATGCATCGGGCGACTGATCTCGTGTAGATGATATTTTTGTTCAATCATTCATCTGCTCGAACTTGATTCAAAAGAGTTTGTTTTTGCCAAAATTGCTAATTTTGTGTTTTCTTGACTTTTTAAATCATTTTGAGTCATTTGACAGCAAAATTGGAAAAGTATAGAACAAAAGTTGATCATTCGTCACGTTTGATGGAAACCCGATTTTCACAAATCAGGAAGTTTGCGTTTGCTTAAGACTAAATGCTACTTACATGTAGCTTATCTCAGAAATTGTTTTTACATTATAAGTGAAATATAAACTTGATCATTTACCAAATTCCTCTCTATTTTGATTTATTACCAGTTGGAAAATTTCTAGATACCAAATATCAAAGTATACAATTTCGTTTTCTTGAATCGATGTTATTTATACTGTTTTTTGTGGTTTTATCAAAATTTTGTACCGTTACTTATCGAGTATTGTAGTGTAATAGCCAATTTATGTTCGTTATAAATTTATGACACTTTATAACACCTAGGCGGGATTTAAAAACGATTTCGATTCAGAAGAGTCGGAGAAGACAAGTACTTTTTCTAACTGTAAATACTGGATCAGAGTAGAAGTTGTAGTAAAATCTTATGATTTATTATTTTAGAATTTTTCCAAATGTTATGGAAAATAATAA
Organism: Ctenocephalides felis; assembly: GCF_003426905.1. Classification (NCBI taxonomy): domain Eukaryota; kingdom Metazoa; phylum Arthropoda; class Insecta; order Siphonaptera; family Pulicidae; genus Ctenocephalides; species Ctenocephalides felis. The sequence continues at coordinate 8,495,236 of NW_020539724.1, read as the reverse complement.
TGGAAAAGGAATTTAATGAAAATCGTATACACGCGATACTAGGAATACTTCTATTAATATAATTTTGCTAATAAACAAATCTTTTGAAGCAATTAGCAACTTTACTTCCGAATAAAGAATATTGGCAAAATGTTAATAGCAACGTAATTCATTAATCTCTATGTCTTGAATTTAAAAATTTAATTATATTTCTTTATATTTATTTTTTCCGTACTTTTAGAACAATATCTTTAAATTTTTTACTTCGGATGGGTCTTTGTCCGAGAACAGGTTTTTTCAATAGTGATTCATTACACTCTCTCTTCATTATAGCATCCAGATCGGATTATTGTTAATACTCTTTAATTTGGATTATTTGTTAAGTATATACTTAATTATAAGTAATTCTATTACTTAACAGATAAGGTAAGAAATCCGTTAATTTTTATTTAGATTTCGGTGTTAAACTTCCTTGTGTTACGTTTAGAGCAAATTGCTTTTTGTTCCATGTTATGTCAACTTAATTCGCGTACTGACCAAAAATTTTATATTTGTTCTTATTGCTGAAAATTTGAATAATAGCTCATCATTTGAAAAGATATATTTTTATTTTTTCCTAAAGCTTTGGTTAGTCCTCCGCAAAAGTCTAAAATAAAATTTATTAATATTTCAATTGCGGATTGCTTTTAAAAAAATTAAAAAAAATAATCTGCAGTTTGGTTGTTCACATTTTGACTCTTATAAATCTAGCTTTTTATTTGGTCCAATTATGTTTGCAAAACCACGCATTAAGAATTACATTATCTTTTAAGTTATTTGGAATGTAGAGAACTTAATCTTGAAATTTTCCACGATTCCATTTAGACTTCTGTTTATTTTAGCCTCTTGTCCCTTTTTTCTTGTTCTTTATTATCGACCTATTTATTTTCGACTGCAGCTAATAATCCTGGGTTATGAATGGTTGTTTTAATTAAAACCTTTCAAACATTTTGTTTTGGCTGACTTGACTATTTTTACTATGAAAACAAATGGATATTATACATAATGGGGTTTTGGGTAATTATACCAGGGTTGTGCATTTTATGGGTAACTCAAGTATCATGCTATGGAGTCCTAAATTATCCGAAATTCTTGAAAAAAGCTCTAAAACTAAACAACATATAAAACATGACAATAAAAAACGCACGTAGCGTACACATTCCTTGTACCCGATGTGTTGTTCATTTTTTGAACCTCGATGACCTCAAGATTAATGCGACTACTTCTGTTATAGTAATATCGTGAAGCCGAAAGAAATGGTAAAATTTCACACCGCTCCATGTGGGGTCTGATTCGGCAGATTGTTGTTTAACGGCAATTTTTTATATTAGCTTATTATATTCCATATTTTTAAAAATTGTTTGAATCGCAAACAAATGTTTAAAATTTGGTGATTTGGTTCCGAGGCATTTTAGAACATATTTTTAGAGAAGGGCCTTTCAAAATCGACTGATATTGAAAATCTTAAGCTCATAGTTTAAGAAATAGACTTAATTCTTTCAAAGTTGGGACATTGGTGTCATTATTTTTGGATTTTGTTCAAGAAATGTTCCTTAGGATTATGGTTTCAATGCATAAATGAAAGGAAAGTGAACCAAGATAACTAAAAATGGTCAAAGTTTTGTAAAAGCCCTAGGTTTTACTTAATTGCATACGATTCTCAAATTGCATGCGATAGAGGTTGGTTTTTCTCATGATGGTTCGCCTTGTACCGGACGAATTTTCTTTATTTAGTTCTTTCACATTGGCATATTTTTATGTCTTATACTTGCATACAGTCCTGTTTTTGAAAATATAGATGTCTAAAAAGCTGATAAACACATGTTACTACGTATTCAGAGAGTCCTTCAAATCTATTTTCCTATTGTTTATAATTAATATCTAACCATGGCTTGTTGCCGTTCTTGGTGATCTAAAAACATCAATATTTTGATGCATCTTATTGACTTAAAAACATATTTTGCAATGTCATCATCTATTTACATGACAACGTTATTGGACGGACGGCATCTACTATGTCGACTTCCAGCGATAAATATTATATAAGTTGATTGACATAGAAACATATATTAATAAATACATAAAATTAACATGAGAATACTGAAGACTGATTAATTCGGAAATTTACGCATTCGAAACCTTTTTTGGCGGGTCTGGTTTCCTCAAGTTGTGGCTTCTTTAGGACCGACCATCAGTTTTTGATTCGTGCGATATTTTTTATAATATTTCCTATAGATTTTTATGTTATATATATACCTTGTATATTTAATATATATCGTTATATTTAATATTGTTCCGTAAAATTTTGGAGCGTGTTGTCGAAATACTCTAACTTAAGGTTGCTTTTACACTGCAACCATTTAAAACATAGAATTTTTAGTAGTGAATTAATAACTTACTTATATATTTATATGTATTTTAGTTTTCTTATAACTACGACCACCGTAGAATACTGTAATATTTTTAATGAAATTTTTAGACAAATTATAACAATCGAAATTTCTAATAAGTATGCAATTTTTAGATAATTTGGTAAAAAAGAAGACATTTACCAAAAAAGAAATGTCGACCTTACATCTGTTAAATATACCGTATATATATATGAATATCTGAAATTACATAAATCCCAAAACTGTCTACTATTAACTCAGCTTTTTAATCAAAACTTATTGTTAGTCATTATTCAAAGTCGACTTATAATGAGTAATGTGTTTAAAAACCCACACGTGATTCCTGTCCTTTCGGACTTTAATTCGAATGAGGCGCCGATTTGAATATGCGTACGGCTTTGTAAAAACTTTCTATTTTTTACACCTATTGTGCGATGTGCGTACAATCAGATATATTATTAGATTTCTGAATTAGAATTTTGTATTACTACGAATATGCATACAAATTGCTTTTCTTTGTTTGATCTCTGAATAATATGGGCGTGAATTTGCGACTTAAAATTGGTCTTTTACGAATTTGCTAGACTATTCTAGGATGACTAGGTCTGAGTTCCTCTTGAAAATATTTATCATTATTATTTTTTAATTTCAATCAGAACCTTACAATTCTATGATTTATGACGATTTTTAGAAGGCACCCTAATGGTTAATCTATCTATAGTAGATTTTTACATTGGAATTTATCTATAATACTGCTGATATATTTTGCTTTGCAACATTGTGCTTAAATGAAAAGTTATGCTTAAATAAAAAATATAGCAGCAGCTCTATTATTTTCTCCTTAATTCTTTAAATGATTTTTTGCACTTCATTTCTAAACTTGAAGTAGAAAGCTCTATCATGGATTTAGTGGATTCTCATACAATTTCAGTAAAAAATTTCAGAACCACTTTACTTTTAACAAAGGTTAGTTCATTGTAGTTTTATATCCATTGTAGTAAATTCATATCCATTACATTTGGTTAATGTCTAATCTATTAAAAAACTTTAAATTTGATACTATTTGCTTTCTGACTCCCAAAATTAGCTATACGTTTTTTTCATTATTTAGTCATTATTACGCTTGTCCTAGAGTGGACAATAAGTATAACTGTAGTATTTAAAAACCGAAGACCGTTGTTTTCTTCGGCAAATGAGTTTGGGCGATCCTCGAACGATACATTTCTTTCATTTAAAAACAATTATACCTCTATAATAATAAAACATCCAGTTTCATTAAGAAGATAGTATATGTTAATTCTATTTAAGCCAGCATGAGTTCGCATAATAAAACGCTAATGCAAATACTTAAATACGATTTAATTCTTTTACAAATGCATGCCTTTCCTTTGTTTTTACCATATTGTATGAGAAACACTACTAAAACATGAATACATGGTATAAAGTTTATAAATTCACCAACACAGAAAGCCGCGAATCGGCACACGATATTATATAATACTTATTTCACTTTCGCTAGCCGTCGGACCGTGCGCGGAATGAGTCAGGATACAGTGGAGTAGATAAAGATAATATTATCTTTTTTTAAGATTTTTTGTAATAAATGTAAAAAACATTTTCTTAAGTTTCCTACTGGTATAAATTTCAAATTAGTAAGAATTTTGAAGTAATTTAAAGTTATATTACACACAAAAGTTGAAATAAAACAGTGTACCATTTATATTTGCAATTTCTCATAAAAGTTGTCATTTTATGACAAGTTTATTATAAATATACTCATTTACAATCGTGCTTGCTGCAGGTTCATAATTTCTAAAATAATATTTATGAATCATCAAGGTCTATGAAGGATGCCAATAATCGTTATATATTTTGCCAAAAAATATTTTCTCACTGGTAAATTCCTGAATATTTACTAATTATAAGTCATGTAAAATAATTAGAACAACTTCGACATAACTAATATTGCTTCTATTGTTGAAACCAATTAGTTTGATTTTTTCAAAATGTGCGATAGTGCAATTATAATTTGGATGTTTGAAGTTTTCTTACAGAAGATGCAAGAAAACTCCATATGTTGCTATAAATGCATATAATATATTTCTAAATATTCTTGCAACTAAAATAAATCATTTTGGCGAAAAGTGTACATTGTAATTTTTCAAATCATAAGTATGAAATCAAACAATATATCGTCACTATATAAACTCTAGTAATAAAAATATAAAATATTTAGAGATCATTAGATTGAGCTTTAAAAAAAGCATAGTTAAGGTTGAATAACAGCTCTAGAAACAGCAATAGAAACATACTGATTAAAAAATTAAGTTTCGTTAAATGTAAACATCATACATCTTAAATATTTATACAATTTTTTCTTAATTTTTTATCATTTGGTACCTCACTGGCTTCGATTAATCGAACCTAGATACATACTAGACAGAACATACACGTGTATCTGAAAGCGTTATTGAATTGTTTCTCTAACCTTTATCTAATTCCACAACAAAAGATCAAAGATGACTGCTAGCAGCATCTTTTAAATATTCTTAACAACTTTAAAGAATATGGACATTTGGTTATGTAACCGTCTTGGATACAAAATTATGAAAAATTAGTACAAATCGCTGAAATTCATAGGCAATTCCTGATGAATCCTAGAGTCTTGTGCAAAAGCAAAGTAAAAGCTTTTCCCAATTGAACCAGAAGGTATTTCTTCTATCATATTTTAATTACATAGGTATTAAATGAAAAATATTTTGACTAATATATTTGTAGTATTAGTTGTGAATGTTATGTCTATTTTACCAATTAAATATTAATGATAATTTTATTACGCAATATATCACTTCATTCCGCTGATTTAAGTTTACGACCGTTAGTTGTTTAATTTAATTTGAAATCCTTTAAAATTTGATGTCTTTCAGACGTCGCTAATAAAATCTCTGTGAACTTTAACGCGAAGATTTCACTTTTGTAAAGTTAGATGAAGTATCTACCATGCCATATACTACTAGTAGTATGAACTTTATATAAACAAATAAAAATTTTGAGTTTATAATAAAACTGTTGACACATTATAATATATTATGAACATGTAAACCATATGTAAATAATAACAGCTACGGTTATTAGCACAAGAAGAATTTATATAACAAGATAAAAAAATGTATATAAAACAAGATTCAGCAAGTCTTCCAAGGTCTACGTTTTGCCAAAGAGCATAGTTTTGAATAGTTCTTCATTTAAAAAAAAAATTTTGATTCATTTTTTTTAATTCAATGAAAACTCCCTACATAACATCAATTGCAATCACAACAATTAACTGCTTGATTATAAAATGGTAAAGATGCTTGTTTATGGACATAGAGGGTAAGAGCTTTAGCTTTCTCCAGAATATAATGGAAAACCAATAAAATCTGATTTTATATAATAAATATTTTCTATCAATTATCATTTAAAATCAGATCATTATCCTATCTTTTCCTGATATCTAGAAATAACTACGGAATGAGTGTCGCATATGGTGCGTCATTATCTGATACGACATAGAATTCGCGTAGAGAATTATCGATAGTGAATTTTAAATGCATACGTATATCTCGAGTGCAAAACACATGTAAGCATTTAGAATTTATATGATTATATTCTCATAAACTGATATGCGTAAATGTAAGAACATAGTTCATTGAATCGACCTTCAAGGCCGACCAAGTGTTGTTATTAGCCGAACATCGACTTGTAACTTGTAAACGTTTATTAATACGAAAGTTGCACTCGGATTGTAAATCGCAAACTGCATACTACCGGTGAATCAGACAGGTGAACGTGGGTAATGGAGGTTCAGAGGAAATATGAACCTAGGAAACGTTGAATTTTCTATTTAGAAAAATAATTTACAAATCAAAGATAAACATTTGGCTTTTCCTTTCAAAATTATCAAAATATTACTCCAATGTATATTTATAGTCACATTGTAATTTGTATGTAAATAAAAAAACAACAAAAAAACAACTAAAAAGCAAATTTTTGCAGATACTCAGTAAATACTTACGATAAAGATTTTTTATGAGATTATCCTTATATAAAAAATAATTATGAAGATTTTTTATGAGATTACTCAGAGTAGACCTTACATCAGTTAAATTGTAACAATTATTGGAAAGCTAATGCAAAATTATGAAATATTATTAACCATAGTCAATTTTGAACTCTAGAGACCCTTTATGATGACTTTCGCTTTAGGATAACCCCTTGATACATAATCTTGATTTTTTTTATTATTTATATATAACTTAATTTAAAATAACAAATCTAGTAAGCAATAATTAACGTTATTATTGGGAAGAAATAACATGATGTTTAATAATAAAGTATTAACATCTCGTGGACCTCAAAATTGATTTTTTTTTTCAATATGGAAGACCTCATGCAAATTGTGGTAGAGCCTAACTGCGACTCGATATAGGCCACTTTGAAAATTACTGATATAAATAATAAGTTTCCTGTTGTTTTAGTCTAAAAGGTTTTCTGAATATATATAATTTTCCTTCCATAATTCAACGAATTTAATTATTTTTATAGGAATATTCTCAGATAGGCTTTCATACGAGTTTCTTGTATTTGGGAACTTCTAGATTTATCTTTAATGATTACTTAATTAAATTAATATAAGGCAAGGCCAAAAGCTCGTTCTATAGACCTATTATTAATTGATATTAATTATTTTTTTAGGCGAAAATTTGTTATTTTGTGAAACATCGACGCAGTGTATATCATCACCAAAATTTTCAAAATAGTTTAGTTGTTTGTTTTAGAATGAGTTAGTATCGTATCGTATTGAAAAAATAGAATGGATGTTCACTTAAAGTAAGGCCTAAATAAATCATTCGGATTTTTTTCAATTTAGTTATTAATTCGATCTAACAACTTCCTTGCCAGGCTATTAAGATGTCATCAGTTAACCTATTTTTATATTTTGGACTTTTATATTTGAAAAACATAATTTCTGATGATATAGTACTAAATTCCTGAAAACAAATTGGTTTTGACCTCTGATAATTAATTTATTCGAATCTTGCAGAAATTAAAAATTGTAATTAAATATTACATTTGTTTATCAGTTTGTCTTCATTCTAGCTAGCAACATTGAGCAAAAGTAGTCATGTCATCACAAATACAAAAATAACATGCTTATGTTTTTGATTGGTTATCGGAAACTTTTAAATACTATTAATAATATATTATTATCTATGTGCTATATAAATCAATATTGTTATTTTATATTTTTAATGACTTTTGCAGCAAAGTCGGAGTAAATGTAATTGAAATATGATAGTAAGATATTGTAGCCAATAATTCCTCTTTTAAGTAAATTATTCTTTTTTTTAAATCTTTATTTGGTAATGAAAGAACAGTTAACAATACATTTAAATCGACTGCATTATTTATCAAAATGCCTCGGTCATTTATAATTATTATTTGTCAAAATTTATGAATATCATTCTAAGGTCCAATTTTTATTTTGTGTTGAACATATAGTCACTTACAATGTTATTATTTTCATATCCTTTATTTTTATTTTCTTATCCTATACTCTACAATTTTTACTTCTTACTTTAGTTATTTTTGCTTAGCAGTGCCCGGAGGCTATTTTTACTTGGAACAATATTTTTTTCATCTACATTTTCAAGTAGTAACTGCTATCACTTCTTGAAACTGCAACCTTGTGGTAAAAAAACAAAATCTATTACATAAAATACATAAAAAGGATTATGCATAGAAACAACACAATTTTGACCATAAAGTCCATTATCAGTCTATTTCTACAATCAGCCGTATCAACTGCTCTTCTGATCCTCTCGTTCAGAGCAAATTCCTATCACAGTTTTGACCTCTTGACCTGTGATATTTTATTTTTCATTTTAATTTTACTGACAATGACCAATGGGAACCCATATCGATCGAATTAAAACGCACGCCCATGGGTCTAAAAGGTTCAATGTCAATCTATAAGTTTATCGCAACGCAAAACCACGCCACGATGATTTAAATATCAACATTTGATTATTGGAAATGATATTACAGTATTTTTTGGTTTTATTATTTTTAATATTGATTGGGGGCATATTAAATGTGCGCATAATGTAAACAGTTGAGAATGATTTGGTATGTTATATTGTATTTTTCAGTAATTCAATACATCTCTTAATTAAAGTAGAGTTCCTAATAGTCAAGTAGTAATTTCACTGTTGACAAGGTTCGGAAAGTAACATAACTTTTTTTAAATAATTCAAGCAACTTTTTGGCTGATCAGCAATACTTATGCTGTACTTTTGGTCGGAACTTTTTAGTGTATTAAGTTCAGAAGTTGTCATTAAAATCATTAATAATTTTTCGTGTTTTTTTCCTCATAATTCAGAATGCAGAAGTTGTCATTAAAATCATTAATAATTTTTCATGTTTTTTTCCTCATAATTCAGATGACCCAAAATATTTAACATAATGTTTATTAATTTAGATTTAAAAATGTTAAACAAATTAATTTCTATTTTGATAATTCATATACGATTTTGATTAAATTTTCATATTATAATATGGCATGTCAGATAACTAATTTTCGATTCGATTTTTTGTGCACAGCGAGTACTTTTATCTCAATCAAATAAATTTATGTTCGATTTTGTCATAGGTCAAGTTAAAATAGTGTAAACTAATTCGTTTTGCCTATCTCTGTTTTGTTTCTGATATAAATTTCATGAGTTTGACACATCTTTGAAAATTTCATCAGAAATGTTTTGGATCTATCGTCGGCGAAAATTTAATAAATAATAAATAGCTATTTTTTATTATAACATATCTACTGAAAATCTTGTCTCTTAATAATCTTAAGCATATAACGATTGTAAAACTGAAGTACAAAACAGCATTCAAAACTCAGAATTGAATATAAATCCATTTTCCTATATCTTTCTCATTATATTTTTTCTTTAATGTGTCAATTTGGAATCAATACTGAAGGATGCTAAACAATCTTTAATAAAAAAAATGCTATAAATGCAATCAAACAATATAATAATGTTCTTTTATATTAAATACTAATTTCTGATTATAATTATAAAATCACCAATTCACCAGGAAGAATATATTTTTAAATTTAGGCTAATATCAACATAAAGTCAGTGTTAATTAAAACTAGTAAATTTTTAATCATATTAGAATTTAAGAATTCTATGAACAGTCGTTCTCGAACACCTTCTTTATTACTCTGATTTATAGGTGGCAACTTGTTAGAGTTAACCTATCTAAATTTGATACATTTATCTAATATTGCTCATATATTATTGTACCAAGAATTTAATTCTAAATAAAATCGTTTAAATTGAATGTGTAATCCCTGTTTGGGAAAAGTCGCCCACCCAGAAGGAATTTATGCGCATGCGAAGCATCTATTACATCATTGGTTCATTCAGTTCTTTAGCTTCGCCCAATAAACGCGACAAAACGCATTTTAGACACATGAGCTTTTGAAAGCTCTTCGCTTACCTTTCTCTAAAATTTGTCTTCATCGTTTTAGTAAGTTTAATAAATATTGTCTAGCATCTTACTATTAGACATTTTACTTATTATACCCAGAGATTATACATATTTTTACTTATCTATTACTTCAACCTTTATTTTCATGACAGAATTGCTCTGATATCTATTTGCATTTTTCTTACTTGTAGATTTAAAAATGTAAAAGTAAGGATAAAAGAGACGTGGTAGTAGTGTGGCACTTTTGTGTCACATTATGTTATATTATGAACATGTAAACCATATGTAAATAAGAGCTACGGTTATTAGCACAAGAAGAATTTATATAACAAGATAAAAAAATGTATATAAAACAAGATTCAGCAAGTCTTCCAAGGCCTGCATTTTATCAAAGAGCATAGTTTTGAATAGTTCATTTTTTGAAAAATAATTATATTGATTCATTTTTTTTTAAATTTAATGAAAACTCCCTACATAACATCAATTGCAATCACAATTAACTGTTTGATTATTAAAGGGTAATGATGCTTGTCTATGGATATAGTGGTAAGAGCTTTAGCTTCTGCCAGAATATAATGTATTATTATAAAATTTAAATGAATTTTATTTTATCCATAGAAAATTATTGTTCTGATGTCTATTTGCATTTTTCTCACCTGGAGATTTAAAAAAGTAAAAGTAAGGATAAAAGAGACGTGGTAGTAGTGTGCCACTTTCGTGTGCGCCCACCCACATACGAATCGCATACTCCATGTATGGAACAACGCAAAACCACCCGAGATTCATTCATATGTAGGCCCTATGTTATTATTATCGATGTTACGAAACGCTCATAATACTTGGCTTTGTGACTCATTGATATTGTTGCCCGACAGGTAATAAATATACGATATGATTTTAACTGATGACTGTAAATAAATGCAGTTAATAATCAAACGTAAGTTAACAATCAGGCGGTTAGAGAATTATTTCACAGTGGTACAAAGTATGAGAAAATTGAGAGGCGACCTGGAGTTTTTTTACTATTTATGAGAACTGATTGCATTTTGAGGAGCCTACATAATTAATGATCTCAAAAAATGATCAAAAACCTTGTTTTTACTCGAAGTACCAGATATATTTTTGGGCAAATCTTTGGTTGAGATTGAAATTATTGATGGACGTATTTTGGTAAATACTGTGACGAATTTTATATATATATATATATATATATGTATACATATATATGTATGTATGTATGTATACAGGTTACCATCAAACGACATATAGATCAAAGAAACCGCGTCCCCGCAAGGTCTAGTAGCAGCAATTGAAATTTTAAGTGTTTGGCTCAGTTTCAATTGCATCTAAATGCAGTTACCTAGACCGAATCTGTTCGACTTAATTTAGAACAAAGTCATACACTAGAAACTAAACTATTGTCAACTGTAGTAATAACACTGGTACAAGTGAAATAATAATAATAATAGAAATGAAGGAATAATGTAAATTTTAGTTGGTATTATTATTGAGACTAATATACCCATGTGTTAATTTGATAACATGTGAAAAACTCTGGAAAAAGCTGATGGAATCATTTTTAATAAAATTTAACTAGTTCTACACGATTCACTTGTGTATTGAAAAATCACCATGAGTTATATATTTTTGAACATAATTGTGTTCCTCCATGATATTTGAAAATAGAGAAAATAATAGATAGTAACTTTCAATAATAATAAATAACATTCATATGTATCTTCAATAACGATATAAAATTTTACACAAATGGCAAATCGATATACACACATATTTCAAGCTCAAAATCTTTATTATCAAAATACTTACACCGTCACTATGAGAATTTATCAATGGACCATTTTATTGCGAGGGCAGTATTTAAAATACCTATCTTCTGACCATGAACAAATTAAATTCGTCTTGGCTTTAAATCGATTTGGAATTAGCAACATCCTGTTGTTAAGATTATTTTGAAAATGTAACTAATAATGTCTCAAAATATAATAAACAAAGCAGCTTATAAATAATATAGCAAATGTGATATGTGTATTTAAATAGATGTGATTTAAATAACATGTTGTGTAGTTTCATATCAGTATTCTATATCGAGACATGTTTATTTTAAGTAATATTTAAAAATTGATACAAAATAGTCAAACATCACTGCTTAAGTATTTTAAGTACTAATAATCAATATTCCCCCGAGAGTGCAAATAAATTTGCAGCAAATGTATTCCCGTTTGGCTTAAGGCTATAATTTATTCATTTTCATATAATCCTTTTCAATTCATTCACGTGATAAATTCTCGATTAATAATTAATAACAAGAAGTTGTCGATTTACGTTCCCTTTAAATAAACATATTCACTCATCTCTGTTGCATAATGAAAGTGCCGCATATGAGAAACAACTTCGGCCGATTTGAATTATTGCCTTAACGGCCGAGAGTAATATTTATACACCTCGCACAAATCATTAATATGGATTTGAATAAGTAATAAAAATTTATATCGAAAGCTTCTTCCTCACTAGATTTTTTTACTACTTGAAATAAACTTGAAATAGATATAGAGCACTGATACCGATATCGAGCTTAAAGCTCTTGGGAAAAGTGTGGTAAAAAGACATGTTATACTAATTGAGAAATCAAGAAGTAATTTTTAACAACTGACAAATTGTATAAACGCTTTATAAATGGATTTAGTAATTTTACATAGCACAAAGTTTAAATAAAAAATTGTTGTCTTAGATATTTTCAGTCATTTTATCTGTTTTTATTCGCTCCAAATTTTGACTCTATTTTTCTTGAGTTCTAATTTTGACTCTATTTTTCTAGAGTTCAAATTTTGACTCTACTTCTCTAGAGTTCAAATTTTGACTCTACTTTTCTAGAGTTCAAATTTTGACTCTACTTTTCTAGAGTTCAAATTTTGACTCTATGTTTCTAGAGTTTAAATTTTGACTATGTTTCTAGAGTTCAAATTTTGACTCTATTTTTCTAGAGTTCAAATTTTGACTCTATTTTTCTAGAGTTTAAATTTTGACTATATTTTTCTAGAGTTCAAATTTTAACTATTTTTCTGGTGCCAAAAGTCAAATTCCTTGTCACGTCCAAACCGTGTAAAACATCTTCTTGTACGCCTATCCCGTTGATAATGGCACATTGTCGGTTATAAATGTATAATTTCTCTTAATAGTATTTTTTACGATTTACAGTACTCAAACAACATAAGGAGATTATGCTTGTTATATAACGGTATCTAAACAGAAAATATGGTTTTAAGAAAACCTGTTTAATAGTGGAAATTATAAAAAATCGTGGGTTAAAGGGAACTTAACAGTTAATGATTATTAATATTATTTATCTTTTTCTTAATCCTTTTCTAAGATGATTCGATGAATCATTTTATGAAACTCTTATAGGTATCATTAGTTCTTAATTATATATAATTTACAACTTTCGAAATAAATCAAATTTCTGAAGAATGAGTTTTGATGCAAATTGCAAGAGTTGTATAATTTGTTCATTTTTCTTTTGACTCTCCAATTTGCACGCAGACTCAATTCTAAAACACGTGAGGACATTTTTTTCTAGTTCATAACATTCTAAAAATAAGAAAAAAATAAATCTTCATATAAATTTGTATTTCATGATTTAAGATTGTAAACACTAAGCCTTGATTTGAACTTGCATCAAGATAAATTCTACTAAAAAAACAATCCGAAATCTATCTGTAAGTGATTATAGTTGTTATATGCGTCATATTATGACTCCTTTCATAGATAATTTCTGATAATAAGAGCTTAAAGCGTCATATTATAAAATTAACGTCAGAATCATTGTATATACCTAAATGAGATGATCAAGAGCCTTTGGCCCATTGAACTTCCATTCTTAAATTGTTAAACATAGTGATAACAGTTTTGTGACGTCAATTGCAAATACGCATATATTTTGTAAATGTTTGTGTATATGATATAAATATATGTATTTATTTAAAAATACATCGAGAAATATAATAAAAATATATTTATAGTAGCTGGATTATTTAAAAACAAATAAAGATTCATATCTGAGTGATACCAATAGCTACCAAAAAAAACTAATGATCGTTATTTGAGAAAAATATTATCAGGCATATTTTATACAAGTTGTACAAAATGATATAATCTTACAATTTTCAAACTTAAGACAATTACACAATCCAGTTAAAAAATTATCATTTCTGTTAAAGGGTATAGTTGTGCTATCAGAACAACTATACCCTACTTTACACTATACATACTACTTTTTTTAATGAATTTTATTTTTATGTGTGGGATTTCATGAAAACATGCTCTTCTGATGACTCAGATATTAAGGTTATATTTTAACACTTACAGCTGTGGATTTTATAAAACACTGATTTGCTGGTATAAGTTCTATGTTTTTTGTAAGTTCTCACTATATTTACTGATTTGTAACTAAGTTGTTTATGATTCGAAGATTGTATACATATTACCACACAGACTTTTGTTTTTGAAACTGAAAACGAGCAACTCTGCCGTACCCGCTCTCCGAGGTAGAAACCTTCCGGTAAAAGCTCAATGCCATGAAGATCGTGTTTGACGATTTTTTTAAAAAAATAATGATAATAGAGCCTTTCCAGAAAGTTGATAGTAGTAGTTCATTTGCCCTAAATAGATTTTCAATCTCTCAACTGTTGTTTCTCGATTTTGTTCTTTCTTGCCTTTTCTAAGAAAATTATAGATCTTAGTAAACATCAACAGTATATTGTATTCCCAGGTCCAAAACATAAATCAATTATGAAATACCAAACGCAACAGGCGTAACAAGTAGTGCAAATATAAACCTCTATAAATCTATAAGACTTTGGCTATAATTATAGCATAACATATGTCCCATAATTCTGATTGTGATTTGAAATAATGATTTTCTATAAATAGTTTGCTTCACAATGTAAGCAAAGTGTCATGCAATTAAATTTGTCCCAAACATTTTAACCTTGGTAAATAAACCACTGACCTAACTAAAATCAAATGTATGCAGTTGTATGGTGCCAGTTTAAATATCTAGGACTCGGCGCTTGACATATTAAGGTTCTTAGTAGTGTAGGATTTATTCATTCTAAAATAGGTCAATGCATCGTAGTTTTGGATGTGGGTATGTAATTGAATGCACCAGAACAAATCTAAAGAAAGCATAATGGACTTTCAAACACTTGCAGAAAACTTTGTTTGAAGGAATCTCTGCCAATACCCAAGAATTTTGAAGTTGTTTCTCCTCTGAACGTCATCTGATTTATGTGTATTTATATTTTGATATGCACTTTTATTCGAAACTACTTGTTTTATTTTCCAGGAAACTAAGTTATTTTGAATCAAATCCACTAAACTTTCATAGGCAATTTTCAAGAGTATAAGTTTAATTAATTTATTAAATCAATGTGCTGACTTTTAAGGGATTTTCCGTTTAATTACTAAAAATTTTGTATTATTAAAATTGGACATAATAATTCCCATATATTAGGCAAGGTTATAAAATGAATAATATAAAAGCTTAAATTAGTATTTTTCATTTAAAGACTAAATCTTAAAGCAATAGCTATTTAAAATTTAGGGAAACTTCATCAGTATTATTTCTAATATTTTTCGTTTGAAAATATTATATTGTAATAAAAATATAACAACAATCTTCAATTTATGAGTTTTTGCTCAGAATTTAATTAGACAAAATAGTGGAAATATATTAAAATATATTGAAATAAAATTATTTTTCATAAAACGTTTCACTTTTAATGCATTCTTTTTCTAACTTTTACTCTTCTTGCCTATAATATTTGAGATTTTTTTTTTAATATTCTTAATCAAAATCAGATTTTTAAAAATAGATTATAATTAAATCTTGAGGAATTGAATAAAATATTGTCAATTAATGTTTATTATTATTTAATTATTTTTAACATATGAACTTATAGATCAATTCATCTATTTTAGTTGCAAATTGCGCAGGTTAATATATCTATTATTTGCTTTTGCTAATTGCGTACATGCTTAATTAAATATTTATTCAAAATTTCCTATAACTTAAAAAAAAACTTAATAAAACACACATAACGCAATATTAGGAAATCTATTTACAAATGTACATCGATCTTTCGATCTTGATCACTCTAATCGATATATAATATAGATAGATATTTTGTATATCAATATAAAAATATTGAAGAATTTGAGATATAATAATTAAAATAATTGGAATAATGTAGTGATAGGCTTGAATAGATATATTTTATTAACACTATCACTTTAATGGCCTACAAATTGAAAGAGGTCCAATTGAAATTGATCCAATTGGCGTTAATATTATCTCTCAGATGAATTGCCAACAAAGAATATTACTAAAGAATGCTACTATTTCACTAATTTTACCTTTTCAATTTTTGTAATTATTAACTTCCTAAAAGAAAATTTTATGCCTTTGAGAGAAAATTCGATCTAGAGAATCTTGGACGTTTCAAGTTCTGAGTTTTAAACTCACCTATAACTTTTTCTATTATTTTTTTTATATAAATAATCAAGTATTCAATAGATCACTATGTATTCAATTATTCTTGTACTTGTATCTTCAGATATACGATATGATCAGTGAGCATAACTTTACATAATCATATTTCACTTTTCATTAAAAATCTCATGATTCAATATCATAATAAAATTCTGAATCAGATTAAATAATGTCTGAATACTTTCACTAATTGTAGATGTATGAATTTATATAATAAACAGATTATATTAATAAATCACGAATTGGATCCTAATTAATATATCCATGTAATAGTAATAATTATTGGCATAACCAATTTAATTATATTATAATTAAAAATGGTAGAATATTTTATTGATGATCATCAGACTTTTATTGTAGTTAGTAACAACTGTCTTCGAATTAATTTTTTTTAGAAATTCGTTAACATGATTAATTTGACTATATACTTATATTGGCAACTAGACCTGAATTATATCGTACACGTGTTTGGAACAAGAAGTTTTAGGTGAGGTCCAAATATTAAATGTTGTATTATTAGAAGCATTTTGCTGCTAGAATTAGCCAGCAGACAGACGTTTTAATCATGATTTAATTCGCACCAATTTAATTGATATTTGTGATGAAATATGTATTTCTTGAACAGGATAAATAATTTTTCATGTGAAATATTATTGTGCCCAACCCACATACTCCAGTATAATTAAAGGACCTACTCTAGTAGATAAAAAAGAGTAAGATTTATAGGCACTTTATTAGTTATTTTATTAAATTTATTTTCAGTTTTTATAAATCGTCTATAAATTTATAAATTCTTCAAATCAGCAAACATTTATTTACTGTGATAATTTTATTAATTTTATTATTAAAATATAATTTACGCATTTGATCCCCAGTATATTTGGGTCATCGTGTGCATTATAAGAGGTCATACGTGAAAACATTAAATTAAAGACGTTAGCGCGATTTTTGTTTGAAAACGTTTGCATGTTATCTTTCCTTCAATAAACAGCATTAATTACGAACAAGTAATAAATATTAATGTGTGTATATATATATATATATATATATATATATATATATATATAACTATAATGAAGGTGTCTGTTTGATTAACCTGACAGTTAGTTACTTTCACAGATAAGAGAAGCCGATAAGTCGTGAGATATGTACTAAAGGATGATTTCGAATTCAGTTTTGGATGATTTGATAAAAATTTTGTTTTATTTTTAATACGGGAATGTATTGATCACTATCTTTGTTGGCATGCGACATGATAAATTATATTTTATTTGCTGAATTTATTTTTTAAAAAATCGACGTATAATTTACTTTCCTGTAATGCAACTTTATATTAAATAAATAAAGTAAATGACCAAATTTTTAGCATTGCAAATTAAGGGACTACATCGATTTCATCTAATTTGACTAAAAATTTCAATTTTCTTTTTATTTATTTTCTAAGTAGAAAAATATATTTCTTATCGATGATCTTTTCTTGAAGTCAATGATGAAATCCTATAGAAAAAGTATTACAAGATTTTCTTTTTTAATCTATATATTAAAAATCATAAATAATTTAATTATCAAAAAAATATTATATATTTTAATATTCCAAAAATATCATAAAATGTTTTATTTGTTTTATGTGAACTTGATATTGTAAATATTGTTTTGTTTTAGTTCATAGGACTTATTCACATAAATAGATACATGTGCCATGTGTTAAATATGGGACATGCGGTACCCCCGATTCGAACATTTATTTATTTTCATTAATATTTTTATGATTTTTATGATTGGTTTCAATTTTGCTTTTCGAAGATTAAATAAAAGTATTCATTTAAATGAAAATTGCATAACACTAATTATCGGAATTACTTATTGTTAGAGTAATGAACAAAGTATGTATTTAAAATATATTCCTGGCAATTTTTATTCTTGATCCGACGAAATTTGAAAATGCACTATAAGCTATTCTTGTTTGTAATTATTTGCGAAATTTGATACTATCTTTCATTGCATGTTAAAACCATACACATGATTTAATCTGATACAAGAAACATTTTTAGACTTCGATAAAATAGTTATCAAAGATATGATTTCACTTGTCAATAATTTATACAAATTAATGTAATTGTATCACCTGAAATGTAAATAATAAAAAGATTATGTTAAATTTTATATCAAAATATATTTATGAACATTTATTTATGTTTATCATAATTAATGTTAACTTAATATGATTTGATGACATTCACTAAATTTCTACAACTATATACATAATCACATACGTTCGCATATACACATGAATATACAATAGGTACAATTTGACAGAGAAGTGAAAAATGATGTAATACATAATTTATCGGAATCTCATAGATTCCGTCATCAGAAAATAACCAATTTAATTTTACTTTCTTTGTCTAAATAATTTTATACTACTTAAATCCGAATAAATTTACATGTAAGATTCTTGGTAGTAGAATTCGTCTGAGCTGAATTATTGATTTTATCGATTGAGTTTAATTGGCGATACTTTTAATAAGAGTTTGATTTTAGAATACTTAAAGTGTTCTTTTAAAAGTTAGTAACGTTATTTCTTATATAAATACATTACATATACATTTGTAAATTTTATACAGCAAACATTTCGTCTCTGTTCAACTCATTCTGTAAATCCAGTTTCGCTTTCTTTCTACCACACTCGAAACGAGCGGGCCTAAAAGAGAAAGTTAAAGTCTTAAACACCTACGATAAAATCAAATTTTCGAATTCGTTTTCAACCGAACGAAACGAAACTCAAAAACCCTAATGTATTCCGATCAGACGACTTCTACTACCAATTCAACTAATAACTTATTTAAACTTGGTATGATATATACACATTTGTCGAAATTAATTTAATCCTAACATCAAAATAATAGACCAGCTACATTCATATATGATTGCACTCTTTTAATCCACAATGTGGACTTTTGTTATTATACTAAAAAGGTATTGTAGCATTTTACAACCTAAGTAAATATATTATCTCTGTTTTTTTTACGAATAAAAAATCACCCACATTTTTGACGTTTAACATCATTTCAAAACCGTTCATACACTTTATTTACAGAAATCACCACATACCGTAATGTCACTACAAAGACATTTTTAACCTATCGTCCGTCTTTATTTAAATATTTGGTTTAGAGTTTCATTACTTTTTCAATTAAAAGTACTGTGTCTTTATTGTCATCAGGGAAAAACAGTAAAAGGATAAAATAAATAAGAGATCGGGTTTCGCGTAAATAACTCGCGGTTCTCACATACGCTACATGCCATGGTCTGGTAAATTTGACAAATTCAACATGCTGCGGTAGATTTCATTTATTTCTGGGTGATTTAGGCTCATGAGATGAACGTATAATTGTTTATGAATCTGTAATTCATTGCTGACAACTTCCAGGCGCTTCATCAATGCGTCTTTGTCCCTCATTAAAGTTTTCACTTTTTCTTCTACTTCCTTTGACCTCACTTTCGCCTTTTCTCGGCTTTTCCTGACGGCAATATTATTCCTTTCCCTTCGCCTCCTGTATTCATCTGTACCCTTATCAACACTTTTTCCTGAGTGTTTGCGTACGTTATGCGGTATACCACCTGGCCTGTGATGTTTCAGAGGTATATGGGGAGCTGGTCCTAGATGGTGTAAAGCCTGATGGTGTAAACCCGCTGGAGCTAAGGCTGTGAATGAAGCACCACTACCGTTGCTTAAATAACCACCGGCTGAGCCCATTCCGTAAGGAGCGACTGTAGGATAAGTAGCCGTTCCATTCTGTTGGCATTGCCTTCTGAAGTCCTGAGGATCAACAGGTTCTTCTTTGATATTGGCGATGTCGCTTGCCGAACTGTTTTCGTCACTCGAATTTGAGTTCTGCGCGTGTCCATAGGCGGCTCCGGCATGTACGGATTGCGGCATGTAGGCAAGTGTTGTACGCGGGTAAGCCGCTCCCTGCGACGTCGGATGAGCGCGGGGTGGTTGTAAATGTTGCAACTGTTTGCTGGCAGATGCGACAGCACCCGGAGGCATCATGTCTTGGAACAACGCCAACTCGGCAGGATCCTTGAATTGGTCATCTATCAAATGCTGAAGATCCAATGTGATCTCCTGCGGATTGAGATCTTCCAATTCTTGCGGTTGGCCATAAGATTGTATCAAGTGGTTTTTCACTGCAAGCACGGGTGCCAAATTTTTTCCGTGCATGACTTGATGTTGATTTTGCTGCTGTTGCTGTTGTTGTTGCTGCTGTTGTTGCTGCTGTTGTTGTTGATTTTGTTGTTGAGGATTGTTATGATTTATAGCTGCGGGGTTGTTGTTGTTGTTGCTGGGAGACATTTTTTTCATCTCGGGTCCGGCACCCCCCATGCCTTGGTTGCCATGACCCGCATGTTGTTGGGTGTTGTTGTCATACATCTGCGGAGAATCCATCTTCAATAAACGATGTCATCAACACTCACTTAACACTTTTTTTTCTCAGAAGTATAATGTTAACCACTTCACTCACAAATTGTTTTTCATAAAATGAAGTCCAAAAAGCACAAAAACGTAGATTAATTAATCCTGATGAATCCTTGCGGCGGAAACATTTGTAAATATTAATTTAAATTCGTTGACACAAAATGTTTGATTTAAGTCTGTTGTCAAAACAATGTGTTTTCAAAACCACGCGCGTCGGCTTTTCGCGACTGACTGAAATTGTGATGCAACAGATGATGCTATAAGTAGCACAGCATTGCACCTCTCACTCTACGGTCGCGAACGCACTGGCTGAACGCGCGCGATACTCTGGCTCTACGCTTCGCTCGGTCTACAGCTCCGCGACTACGGGCCTCGCTTGGTCGCAACGAATGACCGAAAAATCCACGACGGTGCAATGCGCTCGTGTCGTACTTCGGTAGTTCAGTTTGTTACATATGTACGTTTCGTTCTACGTCCGGACGATATATGAGAGTCCGCGATATTATGATGGAACCGCCTGCCTTTCCGTGCGGATAACCCACCCGTGGCCCGACGCCGGACTACCAAAATGCATAGACAAAGCGCTGATATCGAAGACTATAGAATATTTTTTTTTTAATTTTCAACAGCAATTAGAACGTAACACTCCTACAGGCTGTGGTGCTATTAGTTTTTATACTAGTCTTTTCAGATGGCAACCCAATCATCCCTGTATGATGAAATTATTGATGCAGCAATGCCGGATTGGGGCTATTTTCACTTGGAAACATCTATATTTCCAAGTGAAAACTGTTGTTAATACTGCTTAAATATACATAATACATAAATCTTCAAATTTGTTTAATTAGTTGTGAGTATATATTGAATAATTTACAGAATTCAGTATATTTTCTATTCTATTTTATCTCACAATCAGTTTTGAAGTTTATTATCCATTTTATACAAAATAATATATTATTGAGCTACTTCTAGAGTATGTTTACAAAATTTTCTAGATCCGAATAATCTCAACTCAATTATTAAAAAACGAAACACAGTATATTCTATAGATATATTTAAAAAGCAACATGTTTCTTGAACTATTCTGATCGGGTGATCCGTTCTCACAAAAACTGCTATTTTGCACTTTCTGCTTTAACAACTGCTAATTTTGCTTTTCTGAAACGACTGGACCTGACTTTGCCAATCACAACGCCTTCCCGTCAGCAGGAATTGAATGTTTTTTATACATCTTTTGTCCACGATTTCGGAGCACACATCAACCGATTTGAATAATTGAATTATTTGTAATTTGTACCGAAAAATGTGTATCCGAACATATATACATACAGTTATATCGATATTTAATTAAGGGGCACAACTAGTGTAACCGCCTAAAAAAATGGTGATTTTTGGGAATTTATATTAAAAAAACTACTTTATCAAACATTTCAAAATTTTGGAAATATATTTATACATGTTTTAAGAATACATAGTAAAATTTTTGAAAAAAAAAATTAAATATTTTTTAAGCTATCGACGATCTCTAACGGCGCGACAAAAAAAGGCCCTTAACTGTTGCAGTGATTCCGGCCTTCTACGTGGATGAATTAAAAAAAAAAATCTCGTTAAACTAGATAATATTGTCTGTAAAGTGAACTACGATAAAAAAAATAAATCAAAAATTGACAAAATGGCGGCGTTTTGAAAAAAAGCCGAATTTTACCCAAAATTTTGGTCGTTTTTCGACTGCCAAATTTCGATTTTTGATCCGATCAAAAAATCGATAGTTCATTTTACGGAGAACTATATACAGAACATGTAAAAAAAATTGATAGTGATCGGATCATTCGTTTTTGAGTAATCACTGCAGCAAATTCGGAAAATGCTGTTTCGAGAAAAACGCGTTATTTTTAAAGGTGTAATCTACCGAAATATGAAAAAAAACAAAAATCGATTTTTTCAAAATTTCACACTAGTTGTGCCCCTTAAGCCTTAGAGAATATTTTTTTGTAGATTTTACCTTATAGTTTAATATTTTTGGTATTTCATTACCAGTTAGTCCCATAAATTTACTTTCTTATCAAAAATATTGAGTAAAGTTTTACCAATGGCTCTCTCCTACAATCTACTTGTGACGTACCAAATTGCTATGCCAGTAGTAGGTTCTCAGACCGCTAAGAATCGCCGAAAATCAGACGCGGTTTTTGACGAAAGTGAAATTCGGAACTAGGAAGTGACCCCATTTTTCTGCTTGCAAATGTATGGAGCGTGCTGATGAGCGAATTGGAATATTTTTTTCTGTGCTATTAAATAATTCCCAAATTATTATTCATCTATATGTTTTTTTTTGTATTTTTCATATGTGTGTATATATATACACACACATATATATATATATATATATATATATATAAATATATATATATATATATATATATACATATATATATTTATATATATATATATATATATATATATTAATTTGTTTGTCGGAGCTTCAAAGAGCTTACCTTTTTTATGATCAAAACTATTATTAATTAAATGTTGCCATATATAATTATTTCAATGTTAAGGGGATATAGAATGTCCTTTTTGACAGGTACTTTCAAAGACTAAAATTTAAATAAAAATTAAATGGTCTCATTAAAAAATGTATGTACTCATTATATACATACAAGATACTTTTACATATATTTAAAGTTTCAATCTGTATCTTTTTTTAGTTTTATTGTCTAATGCAAGCTCTGAACTTTCTTTTTACAAATCTGTACAAAAAAAATAAATTTGGTAATTTAACATTTAAAAAATTACTAGATGTTAATAATTTAACAGTTGTAATAATTATTGAAATTGAAAAAAATTAATAAAAAAATGGCAAATCCATATTTTGTGTCGGCAATCTTCAACAATTTTATTCTCTCTTGATTATTTGTCTCAATACTTAACGATACCTTTCAGACTAATTCAAATTCAAAATAAACAATACATTAATATCAACATACTTAGTTACATATATCTGATTGATCAAAGTTATTACACCCTTATTAGCTACAATATTAAATCTCAGCACTCTGAATAGTTCTGAGAATATCAGGCGATTTTTCGAGATTTTGCATCTCAAGCCTTTTATGGAGAATGAATGAAAATGAGAAGTAGTTACTTAGAATCAAGATTTTGCTGATATTGTAATATTATCGTACAGGAAATTATCGTTGAATATCTCTTTCAAATAATGATTCTATTTATATAAATAATAAAATCTATAAAATATGAGAAATATATTAATCAAAATTATCCATTACATATATTATATATTTTTGGGCAATTATTAGATTTTTTGATTTTTGGATTTTTGGACACCGAATATTCTTAATGATTTCTTTTATGATTATTTTTTGGTTTACTCAGAATTTTAAATATTACTAATACTACGATACATGATTTTTAAAGGTTTATGCGTTTCGATAATCCTTAAATAGATAATAATAGAAATACCGTTCTCCAGATTTTCAGTAGATAAAGTTATGTATTTTCTCGCGTTATACTACGCCTGGCGTTCAACTACATGTGAATCGTATAGCGCGGTGATAAACCGGTCCTAGCAGTTGTTCTATAGAAAACAAGATGGAAATAGTAAATATGGATATAGATATAAAATATGCCGGATATATTAAATCAATGATAAACAAAGTATTAAATAATCGGGAAATTCATTGACCAATACTCTGATAAAATAGATCATAACATTACGTTGTTATGACAACGCTACGTTATGCTTCTTTCATAACTTAAAAACATTCCAAATGCTTGGTATTTGCTTTATTGTCAGGCGTTTTACACAAACACATAACATTTGGACTGATTTTAGTACCAAGAAAGAAGCATAACATAGCGTTGTCAAAACAACGTTATGATGTGAGCCACCACAAATAAATTATTTTCTTACCTTTCGTTGTCTACCCTTTCCATTACTACTATCCCCCCTACTTTTGACACTTTTTTATGTATTTTTCTTTGCAAAATTATGCTTCCATGCTTCTTAATCCTGCGTTTCGGCTTCCTGTTCCTTGTATTTTTTCTTCTCGCGTAAGTCGTCAATCGTTTGCATTCTTTTTCTTCCCTTTCCTTTCAGTCCTTCTATTTTACCTTCGACGCAGGAGGTACTCTTTTTGCAAAACGGGTCCGATCCAGTTTACTTTTCTTTTCAGAATTGTGCTCCGAGACTTTCTGTGCCCGCCCACTCATCTCAGGACTTCTTCATTTGTTTCTTGTCTGTCCACTTTATCTTCTCCATTCGCCTCCAGCATCACATTTTAAAACTCTCGAAGTTTTTCTCTGTTTCAGAGGTCCCGGGTTCGATACCCACTTCGAGCAGCCTGTTGTCAGGCAGCAGTGACAACGATTTTTACTTGAAAATATAGATAGCAATATGTTTCCAAGTGAAAATAGCCCTTGCCCGGCATTGCTGCATGTCAGCCCTATTAAATTAATTCTAATAACAAAAAAACATCAAATATGGATAGATTAACCTTTGGGTTACCATCTAAAAAATACGAAGTAAGGAGAAGTTTCAGCCCAACAGCTCATAGGACGTAAGGTTCTGATTTCTGTTCAAAAATAATATAAAAAAAAGTATTTCTCTACTATCAATGCAGTAATATCATGTATAAGAGTATAATATTACATTAAATATATAATTTATAAATCCTAGACATCCATTCCAGCGAAGTATTCCATCGCACCTAGGTGGACCCACTGATTTCTCCTTTTTTTTTGTTGACTCATTATCCATGCTGTCAGTTTTGCCTTGCTGCAAACACGCTTCTTGGTGTTTATTTCACGTCAAAATGTAATGAGAGTGTTTGAACTTAGTACTTTGATAATTGTATCGTAAATAATAATCAGTAAGATGTATCTGAATCGAAAATCAGTCCATTCTCGTTCTAACGAACGTCTTTCGTACTAGATTTAGTGTTCCTAATTGGTAAAAGACTAACTAATATCAAACTTGTGTGATAAAAACAACAATTAGAAGGTAAGAGAATTTTGATTTAGTTTTGAGGTTATCTTACATTGCGCAGGTTCATAATAAATCAAATATATGTATATATACATACATATAAATATATATATATATATATATATATATATATATATATATATATCTTTTTAAACTATTTTATAAAATGTTGTTTCGACACCTGATCAGTCTCACAGCCAGAGTTAATATAAATGGTTAATTTCAATTAAATATTGCTATGGAATCCTTAAACATTGCCTTATGCAGAAGTTATATTACAGCATTATATTATACATATTTATTAATGCAATAATATATTATGAATGCAACAAATATTAATAATGTAAATAAAAACGCACTACACTCTATTTTTGCACTAACTTTATTTCATAGGGATCAGTAAGGTACAGACTTTTGTGACTATGATTTTTTTAATCATCAGTGCAAATTAACAGCGAATTAACATATTTTATGAATGATTGATTGGAAAATATGTTTTATATGTTAAACAACATATTTTCCAATCATTCATTTATAAGATGTGTGAATTTTTTGTTAACTTACACTGGTTATAAGACCAGTCATAGACCAAAGACCTTAGAACTTTATGAAAAAATTATTGCAAAAATTCAAAAAAAATTTAGTGTGTTCTTTTTATGTATATATATGTGTATATATATATATATACAAGTATATATACATCCAAGATGCATCATTGATTTTGTCCTTGATTGATTCTATAGAACTTAATTGATTGATAACATAATTGTATTTTGATTTTTATTACAACATTATGTAATTTTTTAATTTAGTTATATAATCAATGTAGCACATGAAGATTTTTTTTACTGGAAATGAATATTTCAGATATTTATGGAGAATTTTGTTTGCAATTATTGTGAGGCCAGATAATCTACAATTTCTATTAAATTTATTTTATTTTCTAATATATTTATCTTATTTAATTCAAAGCATTAGATTTTTTTGTTAACAGTCGACAGTCCTTATTTATTTTTTAATATTATTATACTTGTCTTTCTACTTGTTTTTCTACTTATCTTTTTTACTAGTAAATTGAAATGAATATTTCCGAAAATAGCTAAGAAGGGATTCTTTGCTTTTGTTTTATATACTATATATTATTTATTTTAAGGTCAGATTATATACAATTTTTGTCATTAAAATTTCAAAGTATAATATTTAGAATATGTCCTTTATGATAAGCAAATGTACTTTTTAATGTCGCACAATTTACATTTTTTTCTTTATATAATGAACTAACCATACATTCTTCCACCGATTAAAATATTCTTTATTTTTTCGGTTCTCCAACTCTGGGTCACAAATAGAGCATACTAGCGATTGGGTTAAAATAAAAGGTCAAATAATTAACATGTTATTGTTGTTTAAATATAGCATTAATTATCATTTGTTAATTAAGTAATTCAGAGCGTAGCAATAAACTAGACAATCAAATGTACAAATGCGTCAGTAATGAAAAAAAATTGAACTTTGCAAAATTTTAAAATAAAAATAGAAATTTCTGTTCGTGAAACCATGAGGTTTCAGATTCTATTCCCATTTCGGACAGTCTAATATCAAGTTTTTTATTGGAAAATATAGACAATGCCACTTGCACCTAGTTTCATATACATATTTATTAGTTTTCAATCAATTATTTTGGGAAAAAAATGAAAATAGGAACTATTTCTGGTTGTCCCTTGTCCATCGATTACATGCACCCGCACCAAATGCAATTTAGAGGAGCCTTTTAAAAGAATAGGGCAATTTATTGAATTAGTGTCGTGTTGTAACGATCAACACAATATTTCAATTGGCTTCAAGCGAGTTATTTAAACGTCCGGTTAGAAATTGAATGTTTTAAAAATTCGAGAAATTAAAATATCCGCTCCTACGTGATGGGAAATAACCCAAAATTATAGTAAGGAAACATTGAGCAAACAACATCTTAACAATAAGTTGATAAACATACACATACTACATCATTACATTGTTTGCATCATTGAATATGAGAATAAAAGATGTACAAATTGTTGCTAGCATCTTACATTTTATATTTTTTAATCAATTTTTAAAATTTTCCGAAGAGTAGATATTTGCATTGTGAGTTCAATCCAATCTTTATTTTCAATGCAGAGTCTTCCTCTCATATACGATTTTTATACATTTTTCCAATATTTTATATTTCATGCTATAATTTCATTTATGCCATCTGACAAAGCCTCATTTATATCAATTTTTTTATCAATGACGTTAAAACTCTGTCAACAATGATATTAACTTCTTAATCTTGGAAAAATGATGAATTCGATATATTGATCTTTAGAATTATTTTTATTTATGTAACATAAAAAAAAGATATCTGGATAAACATCTATTATAAAGAGTTTGTTTATCAGAGCTTATGAGATGTTCATTGATATAATATAGAGACGTTATGTTGTTCTATTTATAATTGATCTAGATTTGTTTAGTGATATAGTGCAGTAAACGGAGCGTTTAGGGTCTGAATTTTTTTACTGTGCTCCGAATTGAATGAAATTTTGGAATTAGGTTCATCTTACCCTCAAGTTCAAAAGTGAAAACAATTCGGGTTGCGCCATCACCCTCCGGGGGGATGACCCCCCTTCTAAATTTTGTAATTACATTTTTCCAAAATAACATCGGAAATCGATAGAAGAACTAATTTTAAGAAAAAAATGTCTCCTATAATTTTTCAAAAAAACCAATACTTTTTAAGTTACTGGCCACTAAAGATTCATATATTTTTGGCGTTTTTCTTCGTTTTTTTGCAAATATCTCCTAAAATATACATTTTAACAAAAATCATGTAATGAACAAAATAATGTCAATAAAAATCTTAATAAATCGGTATTACACAAAGTGTTCTAGGATAAATATTAAGCAAGATTTGAAAAAGCAAAGTCGTTTTTTATTTCGTTCAAGATTTAATTGTTGTATTTAAAGCCATCTAGTGGCGAGGTTTTACATTTTATGCATTTCGGGAAAATTGGGTTTTATAGTGCTCAACATAAACTTTAAAATGAGTGCTGTTACAAGTTTTTTGCGTGTAAAATGAGTGAGCTATCATGCAAATAAGAAGCATATACGAAGTTTTTTTCTTTTAAATCATATGGTTTAATGAGCGCCATTTCCACCAGAATTAAAGTAATTCACATTCCATCTAGAATTCACTTCATTATAGACATCTTGATGGATTCTAGTAGATTCACTATTTTAGCACAAACTATTTTCAGAAAACTCACGATTTTATAAAAACTTTTTTTTCCAATTTGCGCGGCCGCGCAGTCTTTAAACATTCATAACTCTGTCAATTTTTGTGCCAAAGACAAATAATAGAAAACAATAATAAGCCAGAAAGATCCCTTTAATTTTTATCTATATGCTTTTATACGTATCTTTTATTCTTTTTGAGATATAATGAAAATAATTTCGATTTTTAAAAAAATTGAAAATAAAAGTTTTTATAAAATCGTGAGTTTTCTGAAAATAGTTTGTGCTAAAATAGTGAATCTACTAGAATCCATCAAAAGGTCTATAATGAAGTGAATTCTAGATGGAATGTGAATTACTTTAATTCTGGTGGAAATGGCGCTCATTAAACCATATGATTTAAAAGAAAAAAACTTCGTATATGCTTCTTATTTGCATGATAGCTCACTCATTTTACACGCAAAAAACTTGTAACAGCACTCATTTTAAAGTTTATGTTGAGCACCAGAAAACCCAATTTTCCCGAAATGCATAAAATGTAAAACCTCGCCACTAGATGGCTTTAAATACAACAATTAAATCTTGAACGAAATAAAAAACGACTTTGCTCTTTCAAATCTTGCTTAATATTTATCCTAGAATACTTTGTGTAATACCGATTTATTAGGATTTTTATTGACATTATTTTGTTCATTACATGATTTTTGTTAAAATGTATATTTTAGGAGATATTTGCAAAAAAACGAAGAAAAACGCCAAAAATATATGAATCTTTAGTGGCCAGTAACTTAAAAAGTATTGGTTTTTTTGAAAAATTATAGAAGACATTTTTTCTTATAATTAGTTCTTCTATCGATTTCCGATGTTATTTTGGAAAAATGTAATTACACAATTTAGAAGGGGGGTCATCCCCCCGGGGGGTGATGGCGCAACCCGAATTGTTTTCACTTTTGAACTTGAGGGTAAGATGAACCTAATTCCAAAATTTCATTCAATTCGGAGCACAGTAAAAAAATTCAGAGGTTATACCCATTTTTCCTCTCCGTTTACTGCACTAATAGTATTAATTTTGAAAACGTGAATTTTTCTACAATTTTGTTCTGAATGGTGGAGTGCAGTCATAAAATATTATTATTTAATAATATTTTCATGCCATAAATAATGAAGTGGAATTATTTTGGAGAACAACATGCTTTATGACTTAATGATTAGAGATTCTATTGCCATAAAATAAATAAAAAAACAAGCTTCTTAGAAATTAATTATCAATATTCAATTATTCATATCACGACGTACTTTGCAGTATGTACTTTATTTCAACAATTCGTTTTACACCCAAATAAATTGGAAAGATTTTGGCGATGCTCTTAATTTATTCTAAAGAAAGCTCGGGTTGATGACACTAAAAATTTCTACATGTATTCTTCAATTTTTGCTGGACATGACTAACTAAATAAAAATTCAATCAATTTTATAGTATTCTCATATCAAGCTTTATTTTGCAAAGTGTTGACTTTGAAATTAGCATTCTCCTAGAAGACGTGCATTGAATGTTCAACATAATCGCTATCACATAGTTTTATATGCAAATTTAAATATGAATAATATATTTTAGTGTTCTTAATACATTTAAACATGCCAATTGCAAAATTGTAATACATCATAGTTTTAATATATTTCAATTTATTTTGTCCTGTTTTAAAATAATGAAAAATTATCTAATCATTTATGATTTGCTCTATGACTTTTGCATAAGTTAATGTTTGTTATGAGGCGTTTTTTTTTTAATACAAAGTCCAAATTAATTTGAGTTCAGGTAAAAAAAAATAAATGTATAAAAATTAAATTCGAATAAATTGGAAGTAAATTCATTTATTTTTCTTAAAATATTGCGCACTGCAAATATTATTGTGCCAGAAAATTTATTCTTCCAATGATAATTTTACTTATAATAATTAAAATTATTGATTTTGTTTTTTTATTTATGAAGTTATAAATAATTTATAATTCATTACGTAATACTATATTGAAAATGAATCTATAAAATAATTAATAATAACACAAAAGATGTACTATGAAACCAATATATTTATTTACTTTATGAATTAAATATTTCTATAAAGTAGTAAATCAACGAATTTTTTCATGCATGGTTTGATCTTTGTTAGATTTTCCTAGATTTCTTTGGATATTTGAAATTAATCATAAATTAAAGTTTTGCTTTTTTTGTCAATTTTTGTAAATACCATCCTAACTAAACCAAATTGACCTAACCCTAATCAGACAATATTTTAAAGTGGATTTCTGATTTTGTGAATATATGAGGTGAAGCAGACATTATTTATCTATTTATCATATCTTGGTTATAATATATAAGGAATAATATATAAGGAATAAATCTTCAATATTTTAAAGAAATTCTTAAAGTTTTATGAAACTTTAAGAATTCATAAATCCAAGAATCTACATGATGCATCTTCAAAAGTTCTTTCTTTGCAGTGAGTATTATGTTTTCAACTATTATCATAAAAACATCATTATTAAATTTTTGACAAAGTTTATTATAAAGTCTTACATTTGCAATTAATTTTCGTAGAGAAAATGGTAAATCAGCCACTTAACTTATATTGTACGAAATTTGACTTCAAAAAGATATTAATTATATTTTTATAAGCATATTTTAGAGATTGTTCTAATTAGTTAGTAATAGATCTATTCTAGGATGTACTTGATAGAGAAAATGGTAAATCAGCCACGTAACTTATATTAGGCGAAATTTGACTTCAAAAGGATGATATTGGATAAATTTTTAAGCATATTTTATAAATTGTCAAGATTAGTCACTAATAGATTGATGATGTACTTGATCTCCTGTATAACTACTCACAATAATGGACGCGAAGTTTTAGATAAATTTATATTATGACTCCAACTTGATTTATTTCATTCAATACCTTTATATAAGGTTGTCAAATATCTCCCTTCCGCCTTTTTGTATTATAAACCAAGAGCAAAAAAGCGGAAGGGAGATATTTGACAACGTAATATCTCACACAGCCTTAATTATTTTATCTTACTCATAATAAAGAAATCTTATCCAAGAAAAAACTTGTGGATGTTTTATATTATTATTACTACTTATCTGTCTAGGAAATAAATTTTACAACTGATGACTTATTACTATAATAAAATTATCTTGATAAGTACGTGATTCTCAGGTGAAGTTTCCTTCCTCTGTAATATCTGTGTTAACCGTTACGTGACCGCGTATCATATAGTTTTTGTTGCTCGACGTTGCCTAGATTCATGCAAGACTTAGCTCTGGGATAAATTATGGACAATTTTATAGTAAAAAAACACTTTAGTACGGATTTATAGAAGTTTTGTTTTCCTGGAAATGGAACGAACTGTTTACTTGGTCATCGGTTTTGTAAAAATAATAAAATTATTAGCTTCAAGAGTATACACTTGAACTTGGTCTTGTTTATGGTAAAACTTAGTTCACTAAGTAAAATTGAGATTATATTTATTTTAATACATGAGTTCAATATGTGGTACATATGATTTCATTTTTTGAGATGTCGTCTTTTCTCATTTTTTTAATTTTTTTTTTGTTTTTCTTTTAAGATTTTTTATTTCATTCAATATAAAGTACACGGTATTAATTTACTAAATGAGTACTTATCTTCATTTGAAGATTATAAAATAAAAGAGTTATTTGGATAATTATACATTAAACATAATTATTCAATTTAAATCTAAATAATGCTAACTATGTGGCAAAAATATCACAAAAACTACATACATTATATTTAAGGACAACACAACATTAACATTTACACTTGAACTATTTAAAACTTTTTTGTGTTAATACTTAGTTGGACTTGTTTGAATTTAAAACCATTAAAAATTAAAAAATAATTTAAATAAATATAGAAAATTTTATTTATACGTTTGACTTTTCTAGCACACCCAAAATTTAAAAAAAATCATAACTTTATTTGTTAATTAGTGTAATAATAAGTTAGTAGTATTGAATTTGAAAGCAAATAGAAAGTACCTATCTGATAAATGTAAAAGTTCTTAAAGCCAAAAAGTTCACTATTTTTTAAATCTAATTTCAAGAAAAATCACAGAAAATATTGTTTAAATTATTTTATCTTTCTTGCAACTTTTTGCAATAGTTCATTCTCTATATATTTACAAGAAACAACAAAACCTAAATTTTTATTACCTATTATGAATTCTAGAGTATGTTATTGCAGTATAAATATTTATTATTTATATTGTTTACTATTAGATCTATTATCATAATAAAAATCTCTACATTATAGGTCAGATTTGATTATTCTCAATGTTTACACATTTATATATTATATATTTTAATGTAAACGATTCAAATTAATTCAATTGAAAAATTAACGTCTGCATAAAAACTAGAAATTCCAGTATTGTGACGTAAAGACTTGAAAATCACATGGAGCAAGTTTTTGTTTATAATGTTATAAGGCAATAAAAAACGTTGCAGAACGTACTTTGTATAGAGGCATAAATAAATGTAATAAAACCATATTGTAAAATTTGTAAACAATATAAAAATATAATTCGTGAGGTGCTAAAAGGTAATATATCTCATTCTAAAAGCAACGTTTGGTAAAATATCTGGCAATATTAAAATATATACAAGAAACACTCTTCAAAATCAAAATAACAAAAAATATTTGATGGAACAAAATTGGTTCCGAAACCACTTCAGCACTTTCAAAAAACTTTTTCTATTTGGAATTTGGACAAAATTAAAACAAAATTTCTACAAAAATATTCCTAATAGGAATTGTGCATGTCATGCAGTGAATATACGAAAGAAATGATTAGCATTGAATAAAAGTATAAAATACGTACACGATTCTCAATGAATAGTTTTTGGTATAAATAGGGAATGGAACTTATGTAAATCTTATCAAACACATAATTTCATTATATTTTTTTTAATAGTATTCATCAAAAATCTTAAATTTGGCATTCTAACGTTTCTTATATGTTATAATATTTTTTTTTCAAATTTAATTTCTAGTCATAGTCTTCTAAAACAAATAGCTATTCCAATGGTATATTTCTATAATTATTAAAGGTATATTATTTTACAAAAATCAGTGGTGCATGTAATTACTTAATTAATGTACTGTCAGATACATATAAATATATTTGTATATATATATGTATATATTTATATATATATATATATATATATATATATATATAAGAGAAAGCTTCAGTTATGGAAAATTAGAAGGTTCTCTCTTCGAGTACAGAAAGTTTGCCTTCGTACACAGTTGCACTTTATTTTTAGTACAATGTCAAACAAGTCAGTATAGTAATAAACATATTCCTTTATATATTTATATTTTATTCGTTTATTTTCACATTTTACTCACAAGAAATCCCAAATAAGTTCTTAAAATAATTGCATTCAAGCAAATGAAGATTGAATAAAAGTCATTGAAATTGAATCAAATTCATGATTCATTTTATCAATACTATATAAATTCTTAAGCGTTTAATTTTAATGTTCTTCATGGTCTCAATCAACATTTTCATATTTGTTGTGTTAGTTCTGCTCATCTCAAGTAATTTCAAACTTGAGGTAACAATATTTTTTAAATCTAACACTTCTCTATTAATTCTAAAATAATAACAATAAAAATATCACACTCTTAATAGTTAGAACTCAATTAACATTATCATAAAGTTACAAACATCAATTCAAGGTTATACAGAAACCATTGGTATATTTAAAAATAAATGTAATGATAATTTAATTTGAAAAATCATTACTAATTAATATATAGGGTAAACTTGTATAATAAATATATAACAATGAGTAGAAGTTACCAGTATTATTTCAACTTCAAATAAACTATATAGTTGGTAAGAGTTAAAATATGTCCATATATATAAAAAAAATAGATGCAGAATATGTAGCAAATTTCTTATGGGTGTGATAGGGTATTTATTAGAATAAACTTATTATTTGTAAAAATTTGCAAAGTATTATATTTCATAAATAGGAGCATCTGTTGGTAAGGAAAAATGCTGAAATTTAATATACTTGTAAAGGGGTTTAAACAATTCTATAAATCATGTTGAATAAATAAAAGTATGATTGTAAGAAACGTTACCTACTATTCTATCACTCATGGAGTAAAATAAAATAAATCTGATACAAATAAAATATAATTCTGAAATCATTTAATAAATAGTTATACACTCGAAATATTTAATAGTTATACACTTGAATGTATTTTGAAGTAAAAATATCCTTTTGGGACAGTATGGCAATGATATATGGATGACCCAAAAGTTGCCTTGTGATAGAATTCAGAAGGAAAATAAATACTTACAATTTGTAAAGAATTGAGTCGATTTTTCTCTGATCACTTTTTTATAATTTTATATATCTTTAACATATTTAATAGAAATGGATGGAATATATTGTAAAGTGAAAATATCCTTTCGGGGCACTATCACAATTTTGCAAGGACGACCATTAATTTTCCTTGTAATGGACTTCAGAAAGAAAATAGATACTTATTGATATGCAAAGAATAGAGTCGAATTTTCTATGATCACTTTTTTATAATTTCATATATTTTTAACATATTTAATAGAAATGGCCCGAATATATTCTAAAGTGAAAATATCCTGTCAGGACAGTATCACAATTTTGTAAAAACGACCATCAACTTTTCTAGTAATAGAATTCAGAAGGAAGATAAATATTCATTAATTAGTATGGACAATAATAATTAGTAAAAACAATCACTGGGCCGTTCAAAAAAAAAAAATGAACCCAGGAGTAAGCATAGTTCTTCCCAACAGCTTATAGAACACCTAGTCCTGTTCACCAAAATATTGTAAAACGAGCATCCTGTTCTTGAAGTTTGACCAACAAAATAATATTTTTACAATGACGTAAATTAAATTCATTAACGAATTTGATTACAATAATCACTATGGACCTTATCTCATTTTCCCTTATCATCAAAGTTTGCAAAGTCTGTCTGTTCCGAGCAGATCACTGAACTACTACCAGTTGGTTCTATTCGTTAATGCGCGTTCTTCATTCTTCGCCTTAACAAATATCAGTTGCACGCGAGACATCGACCATTCAAGTCGGAATTGGGAAAATCTCTCTTTTTTGTTGGGATATCCCCATGTGTGATTGATAAAATAATATATAAAATATTGTAATTAAGTTTGGTTTTGTGTGGTGTCGTAGTGACAAGGATAAAGGATATATTTTGCTTGGTAAATAGTTTAGTGATAGAAAGTTGTTGCAAGTGACGCAAAAGTGAAATTTGTAGAGGCCACATGAAATAATTTAATGAACACGTGAAAACATCTGTACTTTTTCGTGTGTTTATGATTTAACGATCATATAGCTAATTTTATAATTACATACATTTATCAAAATTTCTTGTATTCATAAACTATTGGCAGACTTTTCCATAAAAATTAATTCTCAATTGTATTTTAAACGCTAATAATTTCCTTAATATTTTCATTCAATTTGGTTTGATAATTAGGCAGGTTTTATATTTGTTTTTTTATATTTTTCATCAGTTTTAATAATAAATGGTAGTCTGCCCGAAGGCAGGTCCATGGTGTAAGAGCCACCACAAACAAATGATTACCTTACCCTTCATCCCATTACCACTATTCCCTCACCCCATTTTTTTATTTCATGTATTTTCCTTTTCAAATTTCTGCTTCCATACTTCTTGATCATGTCCTTTGGCTTTCAGTTCCCTGTATTTTTTTTCTCGCGTAAGTCGTCAATCGTCTGCATTCTTCTTCTTCCCATTCCTTTTGTTCCTTCTATTTTACCCTTGACGAAGTCGTGCAGGAGGCACTTTTTTGCAAAAGAGTGTCTCCTGCACGACATTTTTTTAATATTTTTCATCACTTTTATATTTAATTTCTTGTTTTACACAGAAAGTCATAGCACACTTAGTTTTATTGGAGCTAAATTGTTCCAAGTAGTAATCTTATTATTACCTACAAATTACTCTTCATACTTCAGTGATATTATAAGATTGATATATACTTACTTACTTACTTATTTTATTGTTTAGGAAAAATATTAATTGTATGCATAAGTCTATAAATTCATTTATATAATTTCCAATGAATATATTAATTGGTAATTGTTTAAATACAAACTTTCCGTTCACATTTGCATGGTAGATTTCTGTCCATAGTTGGTGAATCCCTGGTTGGTGAAACTAACATTAAGTTAATTTTTTTCAAGTGTTTAAATATTTTGTTCAAAAGCTGCAAAATAGATGTTGATACAATCTTTGATTAATTGATTTGTAATCAAAATGCTCTTAAGTTTACAAACATGAGTTTTAATTACAATGCTAGGATGATAGAGAATAATGTTTTAAAAATTTTAAGGATTTAGATAACATTTGGGATATACCAAAATGTGAAATCGAGTAAAAGTACATTTTAGGCTTTGTATCTCTAAAAACCATCCTGAAAACAGTGGAGTTAAATTTTACTACTGTTTTTATTTAACATGCAATATATCAAGCAGGCAATTTCGCTAAAATTATTAAATTTCAGTAATGCTTAAAATTTTATTTGTTTTACAATGAGACATCAACACCTATCGATTTACATGCACCATAAATAATTAATTATAGGTATACACTTCTTTATGAAAAGATTTTGACATTCAAAACCATATTATTATAATGAAGTATCTTCTGAATATTATATCTATTACAAATATGTACATGGTTACAGTGTATATATTTCTTACATATTATTAGTCACATGTTCACTTCTCCTTGTCAATGTACAAATAATACTTGTATTGCATTTGCAATTAGAAAGTTTTTTAACCAAAGATGACTTTGAACCTTTTGCAGTCTATATTTAACAACGAAATATGTAAATAAAAATATTAAATTCATCTATATTGTTTCTTCAGTTGAAAAAATTAATAAAGTTTGCGTTAAAGATTGATTAGTGCTATAAAATTTATGATAGATTAGTGGAAAAACCATCGATTTTATTGGAGATTTTTATATGATTTTATTAGACAGATTTTTTTGAAATTGTTTAAACGTCGATACATATTTATTTTATTAGATATACATATTATAGTTTTTTGTTCCGTTAATTTTGTTATTTTTATATAGATGTTTATTTAATTCTATTTCATTTAGTTTACTATATTATTGATCAAACAAAGCATTTTTAATTGATTATAATATATAAAAAAATATGGTTTTCATGTAGATGAATAAACATTTAAAGCTTTAATACTCATACTAATTGTAAGTAAATAGTAAAATATCTTAGCATAAAATTTCTAACTAAAAAACACATGCAACATGCGACCCTAAATTTTCACCTTCCTACTGCAAACTCCTATTTCGTAATAGTCAATAGAACAATATTTCATCCCTTTTTTAGTCAATAAATATTTTTTACCGGATTTAGATTAAGATTTTCTTCAACTTCTAGAAAATTTTCATTGAACTTCAGAAGAAGTTATTTTTAATTAAGGAAGATATCATATATAAATATATATATATATATATATATACATATATATACATATATATACATATATACATATATATACATATATATACATATATATACATATATATATATATATATATATATATATATATGATAGTTTTGTCGACGTTTATACATATTCGACCATGCTGCGTAACCTTGATCAGTGTTCATAATGCACCGCTATTGAATACATGCAATATAGGAGGGCAATATGTGCTCCTTTAATTCCTCGTTTATTAATATATTAGTATATTTTTATTCTTTTACACAAATTTACACATAAGAATCTATTACTTATTATAAATTATTTAATTTTCACATTTTATTTATATATGAATATTATTTTATCAACAGTGATCATCAATACGTACTGTGCCAGTTAATAGTACCAATAACTTCGATGTGCCAGTTTCAAAAGATATCTCTGTTTTTGGTTACAATGATAGACATTTTTTTCCTTTATCAAAAGAACAAAATAATCTCATTTCTTAGTGATGGATTTTTGTCAGTCAGCTTGATTCCATCGAAAAAAACAAACTCGTTAAAAAGTCGATAAGCAACTGATCTGTCTTCATGTACTTTGTACATTGTAGGTCAATTATTATTTTCATTCGTCGTATACAATCATAATAAATAGCGCAGACCAGTAATGTAATGTGTTATATAATAATAATGCTGATTGTTTCAAATATTAATGTTAGCTTTATTTGAATGTTTAATACTGTTTATAATAAATAGTACAAAAGATTTTTTTTTAATTTTAATAATTATAAAGGGGTAGATATTAAACAGAAAGTAAACATTTATCAGGCTGTCCAGTGTTAGTCTTAATATTATTGTTGTTGAGGAGCACGTGCTTAAAATAATTACATTAAACTAGGCTCAGTTCAAATAATCTTGTAAACTTATCTAATAGAGTTCTATTAACTATGCTAAACTAAATTAAAATATACTTTTAACTAAATAGTATAACTCTAAATTTTTATTTTTTAATTTTATTAACTAATATAATTTGTAATTAACTTTGTCTTTGACTTTTAATTAACTTATATAATTTTAGAAGCATATACTATTATTGGTGATTATATTGATGATTCGAATAATTTTTCACATGTTGAATTATATATTTATTTAACATTTTTATTATTTAGTTTTATATTTATAGCTCTCATCTTAAACATCAAATATACTAGCAAAGTATACTGATGATTAAAAATTTCTTTCTATAAGAGAAATTCCGCTTGGTGAAAGTTGTTAAATTGTTAACTCTGTAAGAAATTATTATTTGTTGGATGCAAATTACTTCTTTTGCTAAAATTAACTTTTTCTATAATAAAAATTATAGTTCCATGAGCTGTTTTGATGATATAGTCTCCTAAATTTTAGGTGATATTCTCCAAAATCTACCTGTCTTTTAGATGGCAGCCCAATTATTCTCCTACATATTTTATTTGTTCAATATTAGAAGGCATATTGTCTTTTTTCTAATAGTGATGATGATATATTTGAACATACTATATTTTTTTAAGTAAAATAGATCTATAAGCTACTTTTACTACAGCTGTTTTGATGATATAATCTCCTAAATTTTGAGTGATATTCTCCAAAATCTACCTGTCTTTCAGAAGGCAACCCAATTATTATCCCACATATTTTATTTATTTTATATTAGAAGGCAATTTTGTCTTTCTTCTAATAGTGAAGATGATATATTTTAACATACTACATATTTTCCAGTAAAATAGATCTATAAGCTGTTTTGATGATATAATCTCCTAAATTTTAGTTGATGTTCTCCAAAATCTAACTGTCTTTTAGATGGCAATCCAATTTATCTATTTTATATTAGAAGACAATTTTGTCCTTTTTCTAATAGTAATGATGATATATTTTAACAAACTACATATTTTCCAGTAAAATAGATCTATAAGCTGTTTTGATGATATAATCTCCTAAATTTTAGGTGACATTCTCCAAAATCTACCTGCCTTTTAGATGGCAACTCAATTGTTCTCCTACATATTTTATTTATTTAGTATTAGAAGGCAATTTTGTCTTTTTTCTAATAGTGATGATGATATATTTTAACATACTATATATTTTTAAGTAAAATAGTACTATAAGCTGTTTTGATTATATAATCTCCTAAATTTTAGGTGATATTCTCCAAAATCTACCTGTCTTTTAGATAGCAACTCACTTATTATCCTACATATTTTATTTATTTTATATTAGAAGGCAATTTTGTCTATTTTCTAATAGTGATAATGATATATTTTAACATATTATATATTTTAAAGTAAATTTGGATCCTGGCATCAGGTTGTCCAAAACGTGGACTTGATCAAAATTCTGTGCCATTTTAACTATTACCCAACCTAGTGATATTATTTATATGATACTTCAAAATTATATTTCATTTTCTCAATATTTTTCTCTATTGTTAGATAAACCACACGCAACACAACCTCTTGAATATGTAAAATTCGACTCCATCGACTTTTGTTAGAAGACTATTACCGAAGAATTTCGTTCGATGAAAACTAAAGCCAAGGATCATTTAGAATTATATTATATTAGAAATCAATCAAAATGTTGTTAGACGTGACTGATAAACAGAAAAAGCATGTTCTATATTTTCTGGCAGCAGCTGCTGTTGTCATCTTGTATGTCACAGGACCAAAAATCTCCTTGCAATCCTTGTCTTTGGGAGTTTTAGTTTTCATTGTAACCGGAGGCAGGTACAAATGGCTGTATATTTTGTACAGGACGATACCCAGGGATCTGATGTAAGTGATAAATGATAAATTATATTTTAATTTCAATTCATTGTTTTGCTGCAAATTGTTCTCATTACCCAATGCTGCTAAATCTTTTGGAAAGTAGTTGGACATTCAGATTGCTTGAAATGTAGAAGTGATATTTATCTTTTTTTACTGAATTTTTTATATTGTTTAATATTGTAGGGCTGGACACAGATTCCTGATGCTCAATTTGCTGTTGAAGAAATGGGAATATAGAAATATGACTATAGTTAAAATTTTTAGCGAAGTCGTTGATCAACAACCTGATAAAATTGCTTTTCAATTTGAGAATGAAAAGTGGACTTTCAAACAGGTAAAGAAAATTTGATGATTTTGAAAAACTTTAAATAAAAAAATATGAACATCTATGTATATATTTATTAAAAGTTTATTAATATTATATTGATTTTTAGGTTGAGGAGTATAGTAATCAAATAGCAGCATATTTTAAACGTGAAGGCTTCAAACGAGGAGATGCAATTGCTTTATATATGGAAACCAGACCAGAATTTGTTTGTTTATGGTTAGGTCTGGCTAAAGTTGGCTTGGTTACTGCTCTGATAAATAATAATTTGAGAAAGGAAGTATTGGTTCATTCTATTAACGCTGCTAACTGCAAAGGAATCATTGTTGGAACAGAACTTGTTGAAGGTAATTATAATAATCACAATCATTATCTGAATTATTTGTGAAGACCAGAAAGTTAATTGATATATATTAGCGTTATTATTATATTCCTTTTAGCTTTGAAAGATGTTACTGGTGCTCCAGAAGTTGCCAACTTGCCTGTATACCAATTCAGAGATGCTGCACAAGAGTCCATTAGTGTGCAACCAGGTTGGAAAGACCTCAGGGGCAACTTAGTAGGCATGCTGAAAGGCAGAATGGTAGAAGAAATTGCAAAAGGCAATATATCTGATAAAATTATGTATATTTATACTTCTGGAACTACTGGAATGCCTAAAGCAGCGGTCATTAGCAATACAAGGTAGAAGATATGATAAATATATGATGAACTGATTTTTAGCTGTATAATCATTGTGATATTTTTTACAGGTTCATGTTTATGGTGATCGGTGTTAATAAGATGTTAAATATCAGCAGCAATGATATTATTTATGATCCACTACCATTGTATCATACTGCTGGCGGTATGGTCGGAGTTGGACAAATGCTACTGAGAGGTGCTACGGTCACACTTAAAAAAAAGTTTTCAGCTTCAAATTTTTGGCCAGATTGCATCAAATATAACTGCACCGTGAGTTTATATATTTTTGTACTGAATTGCACTATTTTTGTTCATCTAACTAATAAAATTAGTTGATTTATATAGGTCGCACAGTATATTGGAGAAATGTGCAGGTATTTATTAGCAGTTCCAAAGAAACCAGAAGATACATCTCATCAAGTACGTCTGATTGTTGGCAATGGGCTGAGACCTCAAATTTGGGAGGACTTTCAGAGAAGATTCAATGTTAAACAAATTGGTGAATTTTATGGAGCCACTGAGGGCAACTCGAACTTAGGTAAAAAAAATCAGTATTATTTTCATGAAGAAGTTAGTTTTCACGTAAAATTTTGGTTTTGTCTATGCTATATACTTAGAGATAAAATTATTTATGTTTCATTATAGTGAATATTGATTCTACGCCTGGTGCAGTAGGATTTGTGCCGAGGTATGCTGGTGCTTTCTATCCTGTAGCCTTAATCAAGTAAGACATTATTATTTATTCTCACTTCTTCATTACAAATTATATATTAATTAAATCACATTATATCTTATGAATTATTTTATCTTGAATCTAGTTAATAATAATTTTTTTACCAGGTGTGATGAAGAAACTGGTGAACCTATTCGCAATGCTGAAGGCTATTGCACAAGATGTCAACCTGGTGAAACAGGTGTTCTGGTTGGAAAGATTAATCCAAAATTAGCTGCCAATTCTTTTAGTGGTTACGCAGACGCTAAAGCGAGTGAAAAGAAAATTTTGAGAGACGTTTTTCGCTCTGGGGACATGTTCTTTAACTCTGGTGATATTTTAGTTATCGATATGCTTGGTTACTTCTACTTCAAAGACAGAACTGGTGATACATATAGGTAAGATTATAGTATTAAATCACTTAACAACCGAATCATAAATAAGAATTGTGTTTATTTTTAATAATCTTATGTTTGTAACTAGCATATAACAATATTTTTTTTAATTATTGAGCAATTATTCATATCTGATAGTGTATTTTTGTATTGTTTAAATATTTGCTAAATTAATAATAAATTTCTTTTAAAGAAACAAAAAAGATTGATTTCAATATACTTTACTTAGGTGGAGAGGAGAAAATGTTGCAACTTCAGAAGTGGAAGCAGTGATTAGTAAAATTGTTGGACTTAAAGATTGCGTTGTTTATGGAGTTGAGGTAAAATATTTTATTTAGTCTTTTATAATTAGATACAACATATTAAAAAAATTATAATATTAAGGCACTTATCTACCACTTCTAAATTACCATTTGAATAACAAGTGTTACCTCAAAGATTATAAGATAACTATCTACTATTATAAGACTACTATCATATTTATCTTCTTAAGATACCAAACTTGGAAGGTCGTGCAGG
The DNA here is from genome assembly GCF_003426905.1 of Ctenocephalides felis. Taxonomy (NCBI): domain Eukaryota; kingdom Metazoa; phylum Arthropoda; class Insecta; order Siphonaptera; family Pulicidae; genus Ctenocephalides; species Ctenocephalides felis. The sequence continues at coordinate 8,450,966 of NW_020539724.1, read as the reverse complement.
CATGGCTGCTATAGTCGACCCTGATCAAAAATTAGACATGGAGGGACTATGTAAAGGTCTTTTGGCGTCTCTACCTGCCTATGCCAGACCTTTATTCATACGAGTTATGTCTGAGATGCCAATGACAGGCACATTTAAACTTAAAAAAAGGGACCTCCAAATTGAAAATTATAATGTAGATCGAATACGAGATATAGTTTATTATGTAGATTCATCTGGTAGATATCAAACAGTCACAAAGGCCTTATATGATGATATAATTAATGGAAAAATAAGGTTATGAATTAAATCGGTTGTTATAATGATGTATATAAAAGCAATAAGTAATATAAGTTAATGACAATATATGTAAAATTAGGGATCACATTTTTATTTTATATCACAAATAGAATTTTTATATATATCTCATATTCAGTGTTTATTTATTGACTGTGCATGTTCTTGTTCAGAGTTTAGCTTACTTTTTACATTTGCAAGATCTAGTTTGGTAATTTTTGAAAAATTTATAATAAATAATTAAAAAGTTCTATCAGTAATTTATTTTATCTAACATGATACATATTTCTCTGTTTAAACAAGTAATTTTATTTCTTTGCATTTATGTGAACGGCTATTGTGAATATGATGATTTGCTCAAAAATATTTGGTATTTAGAAGTACACTAAACATTATTTCTAATGTTTTAATGTTATTAATATGAATATTATGAAGTTTATATATTTCTGTTAGATTAATTACTATAAATTTATTATAAACATTTTTTAAATGATTATTTTTTTATGTTGATGAAACTATTCACACATTCCAAAAGGCAAAGTCCAAAATGTTATTATTTTCAGGCATTTTGTAATACTTTTTACTTTACAAAGATTAGTTTCATTGATAGCAATGTAATATAAATAAAAAATATAAATCAATTTGTGTGATTTACCTATTACTATGTACTTTAATCAATTTCCCGGTTTTATTTTTATATTACCGTGCTAAGGACATTTGAAAAATACTGGTTTTGACACTGTGCACAAACATGTAGAGAAAACAAATGAAAAGGTCAGTTTTATTTCCATTTTTTTTCTTTAAATTACAAAATTCAATATTAACTAAAATTCTCACAAAATGTTAACTGAATCATGGATGCCCGCTTTCAAAATCTTATATTTTGCCATAATTTTCACTTTACCTTTACTCCTACATGGACTGCTGAAGGTTTGACATTGTATTTTAAATAAAATCTATTATTACTGTAGTCTTAAAATTGATGAACTTGTCGAAATGGTTGTAGAAATACCAAATTCATTAAACATATCTATACATCTAATATTTTACAGCTGAATAAATACACCATTTTTGCTTGGATAGTTATTATGATTGTGATAATACAATTTCCTATGTTATTGATGATACAGTATACAATTGAAATGATTAATAATAAATCAAACAAAGAAAAAATTTATAACCAGGACTTCCTTCCAATCGCTGTTGTTTGTAAGTTATTGATATTAAGTAATTGACTAGAATTTAATTATTAACATTATATATACACACACATATATATATATATGTGTGTGTGTGTGTAATAAACAATTCATTTTATGGATTTATGATTATTATAAAAATTTTATATCAGATAACTTTTCATACAAGCTTATTTAGCTTTATTTAGCTTCTTATATTTAATTTGTAAAAGTATATATATATATATATATATATATTAATGATTAATTCACTAAATTTTTCTTTTATAGTATTATGGGCTCTTTTGCTGTTGCAAGTATACAAATTTTGGAAAACAATAATTGTTCGGGAAGGCAATAACAGACTTAATCCTGCACTTCAGGGACATTGAGACAAGTTTATATATATTATATATATAATATAAAGAGAAGAATGCATTCAGAACAAGTTTGATGTTATAGACGCAAGGCATGATTTTTTATATAAGCAAGTATTTCTAAAGAAAATGAAAGACCAGATTGTAACCATAAATTTTTCTCTTTTATGAATTAAGTATAATTACAATAAATAAATCACAAAACTAAGAAGAAAAAAATGTATTGCATACATGTAACTCTATAAACAAAATGTAAAATATATCTTAAAACAATTCATTTTATGAATTTATGATTATTATAAAAATATTATATCAGATAACTTTTTATATAAGAATTTATTTAGCTTTTTATATTTAGTTTGTAAAAGAATTGACCAAGTTGGTAAAATATTATTTTTGATAACACTTTATATTTAAAATAGGTGTACAGCTTCTTTTAAAAGCAATTGTATATATTGTAAATATTACAATTGTATATGTTAAGGCTTACGTGAATGTAGTAATAACATTTTTATATATAACTTATTTTATAATGAAAAATCTATTATTATTTTAATTAATTTTATACTATTTAAACTCACAATGAATATGTTTTACAATTTGAGAACTATAGATTATAGAGTATTGTATATTATTAAATATACATTAATGTTATGAATCATATTAATTATAATGACTGCTTGATAAACATTCCTTCTAATCTAAACAATAGTGTTTATATATAAACTTGTAATTTTTATTTATGATATACATTAATAATTTAAGTATATTTAAATTCAGAGATGTGTTGTTGCTGCCTTAGTTCAAGTGGAAATTGAATATATAAATATAAATTTTGCTTTATACGTCATTAGATGTATTCTAGTCTTAATGGAAATTGGATATATAAATGTATATATTGATTTAGTTTGTATGGAAATAGGATATATTAATTTATATATATTGATTTAAAAATCTATAAACTTTCAAAGCTTCTTTAAGAAGAACTACTATTACCATGAATAGAAACTCATGGATTTATTTTCAAAGTGTTTTATCGAATCGTTCATTTGAATTTCATTACTCATAAAATTAGATGTATATTAATTATGTATCATATATTGAATTATTATATTATTGATTTATACAGGACTAAAAGATGTATTAAGTAGATATATAGAAATTAGATATATAAATATTTTTATTTATACTTTATCAGATTTGTTCTAGTTATCTTAGTTTGAATGGATATTGAATATATAAATGCTAATGTTAAGTATATATAATTTATACAATAATTAAATGTATTTAGTGATTGATAGCAATAATAATATGTATTTAATAATCTTACAATTGCTCAGTTAGTGCAATCTAAAATATATTTGTAATAATTGCAATTATATAAATAAAAATATGAATAATTGAATTTGATTCTTTTATTATGAGACTCATGAGCATTTTAGTGAATTTTTCAGGTTGCTTTTAGCAAAAAAATATTAACTACTATATAAACTATTCTTTTTAATTATCTATAAACATTTAATTATAATGACACCCATTTTATTAATTAAGTACATGATTTATTTTTCGTATTGCTTATTATTTTTTATATTTAAAAACGTCAAAATAATTATCCTAAACAAATTAATTTTAATTCATTAACATTTAACATTAACATTTACTTAATTACAATCATACATGAAGATCCATTTACATAAAGATGGATACCATTTTATTTCATAGCATTCAAAAATCGCGCCGTTCGAAAAGCAATCGAAAACCTTCATAGTAAACTGCGTCTGTAATCGTTTCGAAGTATCAGGCGAACAGACACGCTCAGAATTTATATATGATAGTATAGTACTATTCGCGCGGTCTATAGAACTCGCGTACCCTTCATACATTTCATACATTTTCATACGAATTTTTCGGCCGATCTATTAGGGTAGCAGACACATTTTTCAATCAAATTTCGCTCGTATTTCACAGGGCCGTCTGCTGAAATGTTAGGGGTAATTATTTTTAAAATTAAAAATGCAATTTATTGTTTTGGGACATTTTGATAGGTTTTAGTGTTGGGAATGGTTTTTTAACATTAATATTATTGTGTAAACATAGGAAAAAGTAGCAAATGTGCATAATGTAGCTGATAATTGCAAAATTTAGTTATTCGTGTGTACGGACTACATTTTTTGACCTTTTGTCAACGTTTTCAGAAGAACGGCTGTACCGATTTTGAAAATTTAAAAAGCATCGCATGTGGCTTTATGAGCACTCTACCCGATTAGTCTTTTGCGATGATCGGTCAAGCCGTTTCTTTAAAATTAGCGTAAACGTGCAAAAACTTTTATCCACGATTTTTATAAAATCCTTTTATCGAATTAAAAAATTGATAAACCTTTCGAAAGATATTTTTGGGAAAGTATAGTTATCAGTTTTTGGTAAAGATCGGCCGAGCCGTTTCTTTGTAATTACTTAAATAATATAAAACAAAATTTATTTTGTTATTAACTTTTATAAATTAGACACATAGTATATTTTTAATGTAAAATTACATATATTAGTAATATTATAATTAGTGCAATTTTTATAATAATGTGTTTTTCCGACTTTTTAAAAGAATTTACATATTTGTTTTATTCAACATATAAAGATGTTCAAAATTCGGTCCTGATTTCTTGTTAAATGTAGTCCTGCTTTCTGATTGGTTGCCTCGTTTTGACAGCTCCAAATATATAAATGGCGGACAATTCTCATTACTTCTTACGAAAATGCTCCTGTAATCGCTTCGAAGTATCAGGCGAACAGAAACGTCAGAATCTATATATGAAAGTGTAATGTTACTCGTGCACAATGTATGGTGTGACTATAACGAATTCAAATAACCTCAATGTAAGTACAAATTGATTATCATTACGATTATTATATTTCAAATGGAATGTCATGTGGCTATTATATATTATATTTTTTATATCAATTCCTATTTTTATGATTATTATTAAAACTTATTTCTATGTTAATTATTAAAATTAAACTTTTAATTAAATTGTTACATCGATGTAGTTATATAATAAAAATTATCACTATCTAGTATTTCTTGTAATAAATCTATATTCTTTTCACAGGTGCTTTTAACTTGTAAGGAAACAAAAAGGAAAAATTAAATGAAATATATTATTGATGAAATATGTAAATTAAACAGAAAAACAGAGATGATGAATAGAAGATCGAGTAAGTTTTGCAACATTTTATATACTATTATATATAATAGTTTTAGAAAATTTAATTTTCTTCATATGACAACTTAAATATCAAACTACAATTCCAAAATTTGCCAATTCATGTGATAATAGTATAGAATAAAATGATAAATCAAAGTAGTAATGCCAGTATATTAAACTTCAGTTGTAGTTATAAAACGCCAAAAATTTTTATAATGAATTGAGTCAAAAAAATGATGAGAAAAATACTACATAAACCTATTAGAATTTCATGTGAATGTAATTGAATCTTATGAAATGAATGAATTCGCTGTAAAAGATAAATTCTTTATTGAATCAGATTTATACTTACAATTCTTATTATAATGAAAAATGAATTTTTTCATTTCAATCAAAAGTACTTTGAAGCAAAAGCATTACTGAGTTTTAATTAATTGTCAATGAATTGATAATTATTGATGTGCTTCGAATAATATACATACTAGTTTCTACTATTACAATGCTTTTAGAATGAATTGAGTTTAAAAATAATAAGAACTTCATATAGTGCATATAATATGTATGTTTCACAAACAAGTATTTAATTATTAACAATAATTTCACTGAATTTCTATTTTATAGTGTTATGGATTCTTTCACTGTTGCAAGTATACATACTTTGGAGAATTATAATTGTTCGGGATGGTAACAGGATTGTCCCTGTACTTCAGAGATAAAGAGACAAGTTCTGATACATATATTAATAGAAGTATGCATTTATGCTGATTTCCAAATGATGATGTCTTTAAAAATATAAATATAGGTAACTATAATTTTGTGCATGTACTACAAAATGAGAATGAAGAATTATATTATAAGAGAAGAAAACTTCAAGCTTCTAAATACATTTATACAATCTTGTGGAGACGTTAACATTTTACATCACATGCAGATGAAAGACCAGATAGTAACCATGTATTTTTCCTTATGATACCTACAAATACAATAGATAAATCACACAACTAAGAAAGGAGAATAGATGTAACTTCATAAACAAAAAGCAAATGTAAAACATTTAATATTTTACTCAATTAACATTACAAAAATAAATTTATTCTTTAAATATTTAATATTTAAAATAGTATAATTACAAGCATTTAAGTAATTTAATACTGAATGATTTGAATTAATATAATTTTTTATAATAAAGTAATTCATAGGAACTTAGTAATACATAGGATGATACTTTTTCATATGATATAATTTATTATTTAATTAATTTTGCTAGTAATATAACATATCATTATTCATTATTACAACCCAAATATTTCTATTATAGGTAATTCCAAGAAAATGTGTAAATAGAATAGAATGACATGATAAATGCCATTGATAAATCAAACTAGTAATGCCAGTATATTAAACATCAGTTGTGATCACATGAAATCACAAATGAATTGATTTCAAAGGTAAGAAGATATTTATATATTTTATTTAACAAACAGAAGTTTGTACAAAAGTAAATTTTGCTTGCGATAATCTAAGAAAATATCAAGCATACATATTGGTATTTCGAGTGAATTGTTCACTATAACTAATTCTAAATAAATTCTCTAGGGAATCAGATTTGTACTTACAATCCTTTTTATAATAAAAATTAATTCTTTGCTCCATCAAATACTTTGAGCTACTGAGTTGTAATTAATTGATAATTTATTGAAAATTGATATTGATATGCTTTAAATATTAGTTTGACTTTTAGATTAGAATATTTTATAAATAATAAGATAGTGCATATAATATATATGTTTCACAAAGAAGTATATAGTATATATTTATATTTTATAGTATTATGGACTCCAGTTGCATATATATAAACTCTAGAGAAAAATAATTGTTCAGGAAGGTAACAGAGGCTTATTTCTGTACTTCGATGAGACAAGTGAGACAAGTTCTGATACATATATTAATGGAAGAATGTTTTTAAACCGAGTGTGACACTTTAATTTAAGGTTACCATTACCTAGAATAGACCAAGTCTGATTTTCGAATGATACTCTTTTCAAATATAAATGTAGGTAACTATATAATTATTTATATGAATTATAATACGAGAATGAAGAATAATAATTATATTATAAATAAAGTAGCCTTCAAGCTTTTAAATACATTCATGACAAACTTGTGGAAGCAGGATTTCTTTTTTATATAAACATATATATATATATATATATATATATATATATATATATATATAATATGAAAGACCAGATTGTAACTATATCTTCTTGCATTATTAAGAAAATTTTATTCTTTATTTATTTTCTTATATTTAATATTTAAAATAATATAGTTAAATGCATTTCAGGCAGAAAGATTGAGCCAACTTTTATAATTATATTGTAATTTGTAGGAATGTTTTGGAAATCATAATGTTTATTTATACCTTTTTATTGCCAAAGAAAAAGCAGGTGACAATTGAAATATGTTAACAAATAAATATTTCAAGTAAATGAATGCAAATTAATGAATTTATATGAAATGATGTGATGAATGCACATTAATGAATAAATGCTCAAAATAGAACCCAGATTTAATGAATATTATGGCAATAAATTACTCAATGTTGAGCTTACATAGATGTGATCTCTTCGTATTGTGTCAGGTAAATTTCAAACATTTATTTTAAATATTTAATAGCCATCAATATTGTATATGTTTTATTCAATGATATAGTTCATAATGTTGATGATGATGCTACATTTTATTATTTATTATTTATTACTAAATATTTACATTTTATTATTCATTACTAAAGCTAAATTTGTTCCATTACAGGAGATTCTGAGACTATGGAGCGATGTAGCTATCCAGATTTTCTGCGAACACTAGAAATCCTGGTTCCTGAGTTCTGAATCTTACAATGGACAGCATAATTTTGGAATACTACTAACTGTATATCTTGCAGTTTCTTACAGACCCCATGCACACTTTGTTTGTTTACACAAACACCTCTTAATAAACTCAATTTAAAACAATTTGGTGAAATCTATCAGATGCTATGAAGACCGAATAAGGAAGATAAAATATCTGAGCATGAATATTATAATAATGTGGAGAGCGAGTTGTTCTTGTACCTTTGAGAAGCAGTGACTACTTTTAGTTATATATGATGTTCTTTATATTAACTTTATATCAATTGAAGTTCAGAATTTCTTGTAAATGAAATTTATGGAGTTTTCAATGAACTGTTTGAAAATAGATTAGATAGATAGTTCAAGGTATATATATATATATATATATGCCAAGTTGAATCCATGGACTTCTACCCGCAGATGGACTAGCTGCCTTAGTTTGTAATGGAAATAGATGTATAAATGTATATAATGAATTGTACATTATTAGACTTAAAAACTTTGTGCATTAATAATGGAATTAGATATATAAATGCACATAATTATTATGTATCATATATTGAATTATTATATTATTATCATTAAATAATATATATTTAAGACATTGTGATCTTGCTAGTTACATATATATTTATATATGAGTATATTTGTGTTATTATATAAATAAATATTTAAGTAATTTAAATTTAATTTGGTTTTTTTTTTAAACATTTATGTGTAATTTATTGAATTTTTCAGGTTGCTTTTGGCAAACAATAATTAATAACCATAAATAATTTGACAAACAATAATTAATAGCTCTATAATTAATTATATTTACTTAATTACAATCATACATAAAAATCCATTTACATAAAGATGGATATACCATTTTATTTTATATCATACTCTTATTCAAAAATGGCGCCATTCGAAAAGCAATCGAAAATGATAGAAAGAGCCGACATCGAAAGATCGAAAACCTTCTTACTTTTCATACGAATTTTTCTGCCGATCTATTAGGGTAGCAGACACATTTTTCAATCAAATTTCGCTCGTATTTCACAGGGCCGTCTGCTAAAATGTTAGGGGTAATTATTTTTAAAATTAAAAATGCAATTTATTGTTTTGGGATATTTTCATAGGTTTTGGTGTTGGGAATAGTTTTTTAACATTAATATTATTGTATAAACATTGGAAAAAGTAGTAAATGTGCATAATGCAGCTGATAATTGCAAAATTTAGTTATTTGTGTGTACGTATTACAATTTTTGAACTTTGGTCAACGTTTTCAGAAGAACGGCTGTACCGATTTTGAAAATTTAAAAAGCATCGAATGTGGCTTCATGAGCACTCTACCCTATTAGTTTTTTGCGATGATCGGTCAAGCCGTTTCTTTAAAATTAGTGTAATTGTGCAAAAATTTTCGCCCACGTTTTTTCTAAAATCGTTAAATCGAATTTAAAAATTTATAGACTATTCGAAAGATATTTTTGGGGAATCATATTTTTTAATTTTTGGTAAAGATCGGCCGAGCCGTTTCTTTGTAATTAGTTAAATAATATGAAACAAAATTTATTTTGTTATTAACTTTTATAAATTAGGCACGTAGTATATTTTAGAAGTAAAATTACATATATTAGTAGCATTATAATTAGTGCAATTTTTATAATAATGTGTTTTTCCGTCATTTTAAAAGAATTTACATATTTGTTTTATTCAACATATAGAAATGTTCAAAATGTGGTCCTGGTTTCTTGTTAAATGTAGTCCTGCTTTCTGATTGGTTGCCTCGTTTTGACAGCTCCAAATATATAAATGGCGGACAATTCTCGTTACTTCTTACGAAACTGCTCTTGTAATCGCTTCGAAGTATCAGGCGAACAGAAACGTCAGAAACTATATATGAAAGTGTAATGTTACTCGTGCACAATGTATGGTGTGACTATAACGAATTCAAATAACCTCAATGTAAGTACAAATTGATTACCATTATGATTATTATATTTCAAATGGAATGTCATGTGGCTATTATATATTATATTTTTTATATCAATTCCTATTTTTATGATTATTATTAAAACTTATTTCTATGTTAATTATTAAAATTAAACTTTTGTAAAAATGATCACTATCTAGTGTTTCTTGTGATAAATCTATATTCTTTTCACAGATGCTTATAACTTGTAAGGAAACAAGAAAGATAAAATTAAATGAAATATATTATTGGCGAATTATGTAAAGGCATACCATTTGTTGCGTTTAACTGTCTTCCCAGAAATATACATTAAACAGAAAAACAGAGATGATGAATAGAAGATTGAGTAAGTTTTGCAACATTTTATATTGTATTACATATAATAGTTTTAGAAAATTTAATTTTATTCATATGAAAACTTAAATATCGAACTACAATTCCAATGAATTTGCCAATTCATGTGATAATAGTATAGAATAAAACTTATAAATCAATGCCAGTAATGCCAGTATATTAAACTTCAGTTGTACTTACATACAACGCCAGATATTTTTTAATGAATTGAGTCAAAAAAATGATGAGAATTGCTTATAGTTTATTCAAGAAACACAATTTTGTTCTAAAGTACATTTTGCTCACAATAATCTAAGAAAATACCACATAAACCTATTAGAATTTCACGTGAATGTAATTGTATCAAATGAAATGAATTAATTCACTGTAAGTCATTCTATAGATAAATTCTTTATTAAATCAGATTTATACTTACAATTCTTATTATAATGAAAAATGAATTTTTTCATTTCAATCAAAAGTACTTTGAAGCAAAAGCATTACTGAGTTTTAATTAATTGTCAATGAATTGATAATTATTGATGTGCTTCGAATAATATACATACTAGTTTCTACTATTACAATGCTTTTAGAATGAATTGAGTTTAAAAATAATAAGAACTTCATATAGTGCATATAATATGTATGTTTCACAAACAAGTATTTAATTATTAACAATAATTTCACTGAATTTCTATTTTATAGTGTTATGGATTCTTTCACTGTTGCAAGTATACATACTTTGGAGAATAATAATTGTTCGGGATGGTAACAGGATTGTCCCTGTACTTCAGAGATAAAGAGACAAGTTCTGATACATATATTAATAGAAGTATGCATTTATGCTGATTTCGGTAACTATAATTTTGTGTATGTACTACAAAATGAGAATGAAGAATTACATTATAAGAGAAGAAAACTTCAAGCTTCTAAATACATTTATACAATCTTGTGGAGACGTTAACATTTTTCATCACATGCAGATGAAAGACCAGATAGTAACCATGTATTTTTCCTTATGATACCTACAAATACAATAGATAAATCACACAACTAAGAAAGGAACTTGATCATTTTTAAATATATTTTAGCCAATTGTTTAATTGTTAATTGCTGCCTTACATGTACAAAAATAATTCATACTTATTTTGATAAATTTACTTTAAGGCAAATTAAAGTTGTGTATGCCAGCAATAATATTGCTAATTATTACTAGCTTAGTTTATTAATTTATTATTACAACTCAATTATTTCCATTATAGGTGATTCCAAGAATCCAGAGTGACGACATACCCAGATTTTTCCTGTCTGCAAGACTACCCCGTTATGTCCAGTATGTTCTGAGTTCAGTACCTTACAGTGAATCACCTCCAGCGCAGATTTTAGGAATACCTCTAACTGGGTCTTTTACAGTTTAACACGGACTCCTTGCACACCTTGATTGCTTACACAAACACCTCCTGATGAAATTGATTTGAAACAATCAGTGGACATCTTGAATGAGTAATATCTGAGCATGAATATTATAATAATGTAGCAAGTTGCTTTTGTACCTTTGAGAAGAAGTGAGTGGACAGTCTAAAGGTATAAAGACTAGAGATTTAATTATATGTGATGCTCTTTATATTGACTTATGATCAGTTCAAGTCAAGTATTTCTAGTAAATGATCTTCGTAGAATTTTTGACGAAATGTTTAAAACTGTTTACAACAGGCATTTTCATGCAACTAATGGTGTTCAATACAAATACAGGTACATTGTTGAGATTTATATGGTTAATAATAACATAGTAAGTGTTTCATGTTCTGTTAATTAAAATTATACATGCAATTTTAATTGTCACTTATTTATTTCTAAAATTGTAACTTAGAATGTGTGTGTTTTAGTAAGCTTGATTTTTTAACTTTAATTATTGCTATTAGATACTGTTATGGTTATTAGTTTTTATTATGGTACTTAACTTAAAGATCCATATTTATTTTATTAAGAAACATTTTTATCAAGGCTATGAAAAATGTATTAATATTGGCATTGAATCCATGGATACCTATCCACGGATTTATATATTGTTTTTTCCATCATTGTATATGGCATTGTATTATTATATCGTCTAGGGAATATGGACTAGCTGCCTTGGTTTGTAAGGGTATTGGATATATAAATGTATATATTGAATTGTATATTATTAGACTTAACAACTTCGTGCAGTAATAATGAAATTGGATATAAATGTATATATTTATTATGTAGTATATAATGAATTATTATATTATCATTAAATAATATATATTTAAAACATTGTGATTGCACCAATTATATGTGAGTATATTTGTAATATTTTGCAATTATATAAATAAATATTTAAGTAATTTAATTTGATTTTTTTTAAACATGGATGTGTAATTTATAGGATTTTTCAGGTTGCTTTAGGCAAACAGCATTCAATAGCTAGACTTGAGTATTAATTTTAATTCAATTATTAACATTTATTTAATTACAGTCATGAATAGTGATATCCACTTTAATTTATATCATGGTAATTATTTAAAAATCCCGCCGTTCGAAAAGTGTCAATGAAGTGAATTGACAGGCGTTCAGAATTGGGCTCCAATATTCATATAATTTTTGCATTTTCATGCGAAATTTTGCTTCAAATCTACCACTACCAGGCACATTTTTCTTTCAAATCTCGCCTGTATTGCTCAGGACGTCTGCTGAAATGTTAGAGGTAATTATTTTGAATATTTATTTAAATTAAATATGATACTTACTGTTTTGAGATATTTTAATGTATTTTGGTGATGGGAATGTTTTTTTAACTACAATATTATTGTATTAACTTTGATATGAGTAGTAAAAATATATAATATAGGAGATAAATGCAAAAAAATTTAGTTATTCGTGTGTACGTGAGGCAATTTTTGATCTTCCGTGTGGCAAGTAACCGATGATACCTATTAACATTAATTACAGATGCAGATTTTTTATAATTTATGAACAATAATTATTATAATAATTATTTATTAATCAATACTACATTATAATAGATGTATAAATATTATAAAATTACAAAATTTAGAAATTTTTGACACAAAATGCTAAACATTATTAAATATATGATATAAATAATGAAATTAATAAAATTTATTATAATATGTAAAATATGTTTAAATAAAAAGTAACGCGATTTTAAAGCGCCTGCTTATTATAAAAGTAAATAAATCGACAAATGCTTATTGATTACTTCCAAGTTCACACACATTCTCCTTCTAACTCATCAGGAGCTCCTTCGTCTTGTTCGTATTCATCATCGGCTGTTGCTTCTTGATATTGTTGATATTCGGAAACGAGATCATTCATATTACTTTCGGCCTCCGTGAACTCCATTTCATCCATGCCCTCTCCAGTGTACCAATGCAAGAAGGCCTTACGCCTAAACATAGCGCTAAATTGCTCAGAAATACGCTTAAATAGTTCTTGTATCGCTGTCGTATTACCGATAAACGTAGAAGACATTTTGAGTCCTTTGGGAGGTATGTCACAAACTGCAGTCTTGACATTATTCGGAATCCATTCTACAAAGTAGCTGCTATTTTTATTCTGCACTGCCAGCATTTGTTCGTCTACTTCCTTCATTGACATGCGGCCACGAAAAACGGCAGCCACTGTCAAATACCGACCATGACGAGGATCGCAGGCTGCCATCATATTCTTGGCATCGAACATTTGCTGGGTCAACTCAGGAACGGTCAAAGCACGATATTGTTGACTTCCACGAGAAGTTAAAGGAGCAAATCCTGGCATGAAGAAATGAAGACGCGGAAACGGTACCATGTTGACCGCTAATTTACGTAAATCGGCGTTCAGTTGGCCTGGGAATCTGAGACAAGTTGTCACGCCAGACATGGTTAAGGATACTAAATGGTTTAAGTCACCATAGCTAGGATTTGGTACTTTGAGCGTACGGAAGCAAATATCGTACAACGCCTCATTATCGATGCAGTAAGTTTCATCAGTATTTTCTACGAGTTGATGAATGGATAAGGTGGCGTTATAAGGCTCCACTACAGTATCCGAAACTTTCGGGCTGGGAACAACAGAATAAGTATTCATGATGCGATCGGGTATTTTCGAAATCGCAAAGTTCCCATTTCCGGTTCCACCGCCCAAGGAGTGGGTCAGCTGGAACCCTTGAAGACAATCGCAGTTCTCACATTCTTTTCGGACTACATCCAAGACGGCATCCACCAGTTCAGCTCCCTCGGTGTAATGGCCTTTGGCCCAATTGTTGCCAGCGCCGGATTGCCCAAAAACGAAGTTGTCTGGGCGAAAGAGTTTGCCATACAATCCAGAGCGCACAGCTTCCATTGTCCCTGGCTCCAGGTCCAGCAGGATAGCGCGAGGCACATATTTGCCACCGCTGGTACGAGTGGCCACTGAAAACAAAAAAGTGTGTGAATAAAAAACATGTTAATTTAAATTCACTATTTTGAAGGTTTTAGAGGTTGAATACTAACAAGTCAGCAATAACAGTTTTTATTCTCAAAACAATGCATTTGTTATGTTATTCAAACAGTCGGTGTGGACGATATTTTGTTAACACACGATGCATTTAATCAGTAGAATGAGTGATGGAGTGCAAAAATAACCGCAAATTTGATGTAAATGATTTGATGATGAATGAAATGATGAGGAAAGATATTTCGACGCCCATATAATACACGTTTGAAACAATATTTAGCTACGCGTTCTTTGCATACAGTTTTTGTTGATGTAACTGATGTTGATCATTAGAACTATAGTTCTATATATATATATATACATACATATATATATATATATATATATATATATATATTTTCTTGGATGTTTATTTGCAAACCAATTGTCTAAATAAAGAGCAATAAATAATTAAACTATTAGTTACAGTTTTTAAACAAATTAATCCAATTTAAGGCATTTCTTATTGTTGTTTCTTATTTTAAAAATTCCACTCCAATAATCATGTGTTGTATTTAATTATAGACGAATTGTATCTCTCATCCTCGATGCAGTAAGTTCAATGTCTTTCTGCTCCCGCAAAGTGATCCTATAAATAAAATGTATCGCACGCGTCGTTGAATTTCTGGAGGAGGAAGGATGCACATATTGCATAGCAACGAGATGGAGAAAAAAACTAAAAGAAATAAAAATGGAAAAGACATTCAAGATTTGGATGAGGAACACTCGTACAACATATCCGTATTTATAGAAAGATGACAGGCAGACGCTTTACACAGGAATATTTGAAATAGATGGATGTCAGGTATGGTTAGCTAGTTATATTGATGTAATATTTATATTATTTTAGTATTATTAACTTCACGAAGAAAGTTCATGTTCTCTTGAGAACATCCAACTTGATAGTTTGTGTTTTATCGACGTTCCAAGTATTTCTGAATCGTTTGAGAGCTGATTTTTTACCTTTGGTCGACTTTTTCTCGAAAACTGTTGAATCAATTCACATTCATTTTTTCATAACTAGGTGCAAGTGGCATTTTGCCTTAAAGCAAGTAGCATAAACAAGGATGATCAGCTGAAAATTGATCAACGCAATTTTTAATCGAGTTATATCAAATTGCTTATTAAACTATTGAAACCGGTGCAGCCGATTTAGAAAGACTTGGATTGATATTATTTATTTATAATAAATATTTTTTGATTATTTTAAGAGCCACTTTCAAAATATTCGTCCATTTGATTATTTTCATTTATCAATCAAGCACTAATTAATACTCTTTATTATACTTTTGCGGCTTCGAACGATTAAAATGTTTTGGTTCGTAGTATAAACTGTTTATGAAATTTTAATGATCATGTTTCACTCAGAGATAACATGCCTTCATGTTTCAAATACTTTGTTCATAAAATTTATCATATTCGATGGAGTTCTAAAATTACAAAATTAAATATAATACCTATATAATTATATTCGAAAGCAATTTTAAAATAACATTTTAGGAAATTCAAAATTAGATTTAAAAAACACACGCGTGTTTGTTTTCTAGATCTCTTATTCTGTTACATGTCTTTTAACGGCATATCTGTGACTTGTACTTAACACTAGATTTTTTTATGCTTGACAAATTACTAATAACCCTTTGGACAGGTGTTGACAACCTTCTTGGGGACAACACCTAAATATATTTCAAACAAGGTGATTGATATGTTGATCAAGTCAAAATACTTCTTAAACAGTCCAGAAACATTCTATTGTTCATCCAGATAATAGAAGTAAAAAAAATATTTCTAAAGAATATTTTCAATTGATTTGTGTGCATTTGGTGGACGTCTTTTATATATTAATTTTAATTTTTCAAATTGAATAGGTACTCATAATTTCTTCTTAAATTAAATTCTTTTTACTCCAGTGGTAAAAAATCTGCAGAAACGTTAAAATTTTTTTGTGTGTGGTTAAAGGTTTATCTCATCTGCTCTGATGTTAAATATCCAAACTGTTATTTCTTAAAATTAGGTGTCATTAAACCACCAAGTTGGTGAAAAGAAATGAGACCACATTATCACACGAGGAAATCATAACAAAAACTCGAAGTGATTTGTGACAAAGCAATTTCTGTTTTTTCATTTTGTTGCTTTGTATTCAATAGAATTAGATTCGTTTGGTGTTTTTGGGTAATTATATATTACAAAATAAATTTAAATGGTTTTATATATGTTCAAATTGTTTTATCCTATATCATGTAAATGTTATAGTAATTATCTTAATTACAAAAAACAATTTTCCATCAACATGAACCGTTTTTGGTACATGGAAGTTTGCGATTCGAACACAACAAGTAGACCATGAAGATCTTATGCACATAAGATGCACGCGCTGCTATAATAAACACTTAAATTGGTTCTATAATTTAATTTTACAACTGGACGACGACTAATTAAATGCTCAAATTAAAATCAAACTGGACGTAGAATTTTAATTGATATATTACTCCAGCACGCGTCAATAAAAGGTTGTTGACATGGGATAGAAATTGCAATGATTAGAAATTTTACTCTGAATGGGTTTTTATAAAATTGCCCCTGGAAGGGACGTTATCTTTGCAAAATTGTGCTGACATCTGCTGGCCTTATTGACAAATATTTGGACACTTGCCCTTTGTCCTTCAGCACATGCTGTTTGGCGCTCGTCCATTTGCCTGCCGACCACACGAGTAAGTGCTTCGACATATTTCTGAAATTTAGTTCGATATTTAATTTTTTTTTTTTTTTTAACTTTTACAATGAAGTGGTGTAATTCTTAAATTTCATTGATTTGTAAGTGAACGTAAATGTAGTTGATCATGTAAATATTTAATAATATCGGTCTACTGGAATGAACTTTCATCCGATTTGGGGACGCCATGTTGGAGTTCGAGGTCACTTGCAGAAAGCAAGGTAGGATTTATAATTTTATTTAATGCATCGGTGTTATAATATTAGGGAATTGCATATCTTAAATCGAAATTATTCTACTTGCGAATTAAATAGAATTTTCTGATATTTGAACTGTTGATTGAAATTGGCTTAGGTGATGATGATGGTAATGGGAAGGTATGTTGTATTTGCAATATGGTGATATCTTCCGCCATTTTTTCCTAATATTTGCACAATGACCCTTTGTGGTTGAGCACATGTTTTTGGCGTCGTCCATTTGCGCGCCAACTACCCGAGCAAGTGTTTGGATCTAAATATTTCTGAAATTTCGTTTCGTATTGAATTTATTTTTTTAATTTTCCGATTAAGTGATTTTTTTGATGGCGTACCGGATCTTTCATCCGATTTGGAGGACGCCATGATGAGTTTTTGATTTACTTGCAGAAAGCAAGGTAGGATTTATAATTTTATTTTATACATTTGTTTTTTTGTTAACTGGAACATTGAACTCCAAAAGCCTCTACTTGCGAATTAAATAAAATTTTCATATTTTTGGATATGAATATGTTGGGTGGATTTCTGTTGCTTGTGCTCACAATTTGTGATCTTTTGTGCATTCGAAACTAAAGTTAGATAAGAATTCATACAATTTGAATAATATGGTCGGCTTTGCATTGTATTGAATGCATGTATTATGCAATCGTTACTGACACAGTAGGGCAGACTTCTAGAATGATTCATAGAAATGACCTCGAGAAATTCGGCAATATTAACTGCGCATTTGATAACAATATGAAGCACGTTTGGAATATTCCGATGATTGAAGTTACATTATAACTATATTAGTAATGATAAATTGATTTTAATTTTAAATTATTTTATTTTTTTGAATCTTACATTTCATTAATAATTATTTTGATACTAATTTAAATAAACGTGAAATTTTGAGTCGTACATTTTCAGAATTTTTGTATTTTTTTTATCGCACAAACGTGAATTCCTTCAATTTAACGCATTTTTTTATTTTTATCTAAACCTTCAGTTCAAAAAAATTATTAGTTTGAAATTTTTTTTTTGAAGATCTTATTTCAGTTGGTATGATTCCTTTTTTCGTCGCGTTACCAATTAAATGACCACTGATACAAAAAATTATAATTTATCTACCTCCGTGTCACAATAATAAATTTTGTATCTATTACAAATTACAAATATCATTTAATCATCTGTTCAGGAAATTTGCCTTATTTCTAACACTTTTTGTATGTCGGTAAATCTGTTAGTGTTTTAATTAAAAAATAAATTAAGATATTCGCCGATAAGACGTGTTTCTTTGCCAATTAATTATTTCCGCTCTGATTTTCTATGTTACTGTAATCAGTTCCTGCAAGATAGATATAGAGGCACGGATAATTTTTTTTCTTTGGCATTATTGAGGAAACTGACAATTTTATAATAGTCCTTTCTGTAAATGAGAACGACGAATTTGTAAGTCGTGAGAAATGTAATTGTAATTTTATTCGAGTCACAGATTTTTTTTATATATATTTTTAAAGGAAACTGAATTCGACGATCAGAGTTCTTGAACCACGTGGCTTTATAGATGGCAACCCAAATGGTTGTCTTTTTTCTTCATGATTCCATTATTACAATTTGTTATATTTTCAAAAGCGATCAGCATTTGGCTATCAGACTCCCAAAACCACGTGGCTTTATAGATGGCAACCCAAATGGTTATCCTATCTCTTTATGATTCTATTCGAATGCAAGTGGTCTTCAAATGATTCCAAATATAAAGTATAATATATATGTATATATATATATTAGGGTGGTCCTTAAAATGGTCATTTTCGAATTTGTTTGCTCCCAGGGGCTCAAATGGTTCCAAATAGATAAAAAACAATTCTCTGAAAGTTTTAGCTCTTAATATTAACGTTTAGATAGAGCGCAATTCAATCAAAGTTTGTATGGAAAGAGCATGGAAAAATTTTTGAAACTTAAAAAAAAATGTTTTAGGTATAACTTAGCGATAAATGAATGAGATTTATTCATTCATTTGTTCGCTAAATTACATCTAGAATACATTTTTAAAAATTTTGAAAATTTTTCCATGCTATTTCCATACAAAACTTTGATGGAATTGCGCTCTATCTAAACGTTAATATTAAGAGCTAAAACTTTCAGAGAATTGTTTTTTATCTATTTGGAACCATTTGAGCCCCTGGGAGCAAAGAAATTCGAAAATGACCATTTTAAGGACCACCCTAATATATATATCATCTGGATGTACATAGAATACAGAAATAAACCAAACATCAAAGAAATATCCCTGCATTCCATTGCACGATTGCACGCAGTAATATATTACTCATAAAAAGGCACAGTCTCAACTCTTCCACGGACTTCAGAATATCAATTTTACGATTCCTCTCAGAATATAGCATATTTCTGCATATTTATATATCTGTGTGTGAATAAATGTCAACAATTTATGGAATAAGAGAATCACCTAAGTACTTGCTAATTGGCTTACAGATTTTTTTTTATAGTCGAACTAATTGATATCATAGAAAATGTGATTTTTTTCTATTTGTTTTTACGTTGTGCAAGTCGTCATATGCAGACTAATTTTCACATCGAAAATGAGAATTTTGTAAAATGATTATCACATAATTTAATATATATTATGTAATACCTTGAATTTCATGTCATGGGTTCCTATGATCGGTTGTTCCATCAATAAGTACTATATGTATTTTACTAAAATTTTATATAAGTATTAAATGAATTTTTTTACTATTTTTTAATATTTTTACCTTTTTAATAATCATGCGTTTCAGCTAACATCCTACCCTATTTATTCAATGAAAAATGATTCGCAAACAAGAATTCCGGCAAAAATGGTAAAAACCATTTTTACAGTTGAATTCATCGGTTTAATCTAGTTTTCTCAAAATAAATTAAAAAATTAGTGCTATCATTTTTTAGCTAATTAAAATATTTTTTGTTTTTTTTTTCCGGAAGATCTAGAAATATTTAAATATCAAACTATTCTTTGACAAATTGGACAATTGACTTTCTCAGTTCTATTAGTATTTCTACATATAGTTTGAAAAAATAATGCTATTATTTTCTAGCTAATCAAAAAATACTATGTTTTGTCTAGATGACCAGAAATATTTAAATATTTTCAACTATTAGACAAATTGGACAAACGACTTTCTCGGTTTTATTAGTTTTTTCAAAATAAATGCAAAATTAATTAAATCGAAAATCAATAATGCTATCATTTTCTATCTAATTAAAAATATCTTTGTTTTTTCTCGAGGGTCTAAAAATATTTGAATACCAAAAATGTAATAGATCAAAAACACTGTATTTTTTCAAAACAAACGTAATAGAACTACAAACCACTTGCAGTGCACAAATTTTTATTGCAGTTTTTGTTTTTGGGATAAACTTTATACCTAAATTAGAATCTAGTATATATACTTTTTAAATACTTTTTTTGTTCTTTCTGAAAGATCTAGAAATATTTAAATATTAAACTATTCTTAGACAAATTGGACAATCGACTTTCTCGTTTTTTTTTATCTAGTTTTTAACAAAATATATAGGTAATGCTCTCCTTTTCTAGCTAATTAAAAAATAGCATTTATTTTGTATTTGTTTTGGAAGATCTTGAAATATTTAAATATTAAACTATTCTTGAATAAATTACTTAAAAAATATTCGTTTTCTCTCGGAGATATAGGAATTTTTGATTACAAAATATCTAGTAGAACAAATACCTGCATTTTTTATTACAAAATGTAATAGAACCAAAAAACTTTTGATAAACTTTATACATAAATTAGTTTAGTACATACATATTTTTAAAAAACGGAATTTCAGAAAGTTTCTAAATTATTTTTATTTGAAGTCTCAAGTCATTGAAAAATCATTAACATTAACCATTTTTTTTTCAAGTATATTCAAATTGAAGGCTCTTGAAAACTTTTACCTTCAAAATTATGTAAAAATGTAGTAACAAGTATTTAAAATTACTAAGTTGCTAGCATGAATTTGTTCTATTAAAATCAAATTTAAATTTTTTTAAAGTATTAGATGGCGATACTAGAATTTGGCTCAGACCCTTTACTCGAGGAACTTCGGTTTGTGCTACGATTACGACTATTTTTTTTTTTCAGATTAAGAATCACTTATTCAAATGTTTCTATTAAATCTATCTCGACCCTAAACATCTATTTATCGATACAAATTTATTACATATGCAAAAGCCCGTATAAATGCAATTAGTTCCATACGGGACCCCATGATACATCAACTTGTTCCTATATATATAATTTATCAATCTATCATAGCTTTTTAAATAACGGTGAGATAGGATAGGAATCCATGTTTCCAATTGATAGCACATCCTAGTTGTCAATTATATGCACACCTCTACTGTACAGATTCTAATTACAATTAATATTTGCTTTTATTCTGAAGGTACTCATTTTGTATATTATCTATCAGCAGGTTTTCAATGAGGCATGTATAGCCTAACTATATACGCCCATAGGACTTTTTACACAATAAAATATAGATGTTTTTTTTACCAGCTTCTGATTCTTGATTTACGATGTGAAAATTAGTCAGCGTATAATCTTGACTTATACGATGTGATAATAATTTGATTTCTTCGGAGAGTCATTTTTTTATTTATTTTTAATTTCAAAGATATCCTTGGACTTTTTTAAACGAAGTTTTGGTTGCTTCATATATACATTTTATTTAATTATAAATGACAATTTCATAAATTCAATATTTTTTCACAACTAATATATTTTTTTAATGAGAACCATATGTTCTATACGTTGTATAGAACTTAAGTTAGTACAAGACTACAACCCAATGGTTGACCATTCGCTTTCTGATTAAATATATTTCTAATACTGATGTGAATATTTATAGCAATGCCTGCGAAAGGCTATTTTTACTAAATCATATTTGAAATTTTTAATCTCTAGTCTGTTATTACTGCTTGATAACAAGCTAGTCAATGAGAACTATCTGTTCTATACGTTGTATAGAACTTAAGTTAGTACAAGACTACAACCTAATTGTTGACCATTCCCTTTCTGATAGTTCATTAAATATATTTCTAATGATGTGGATGTTTATAGCAATGCCCCCAAAAGGCTATTTTCACTTGATCATATTTGCGATTTATTATATCAAATTAGTTTGTTATGACAACTTGATAACAAGTTGGCCAAAATAGTTGTCGAATCCAGAAAATTTTATTTTAATCAGAACTATCTATACGTTGACGTGTGACAATTTAAGTTAATTTAAGATGGCACCTCAATGGTTGACCATTCGCTTTCTGATTAAATAAATTTCTAATACTGGTGTGAATATATGTAGCAATGCCACCGAAAAGCTATTTTTAGTTGATCATATTTGAAATTTTTATCTATCGAATCCAGAAAATTTTATTTTAATGAGAACTATCTGTTCTATACGTTGTGATAATTTAAGTTAGTTTAAGATGGCAACCCAATGGTTGACCATTTTCTTTCTGGTAGTCCATTAAATATATTTTTAGTATTGATGTGGATGTTTATAGCAACGCCTCCGGAATGCTATTTTTACTTTTTGATCATATTTAAAAAATTTAATCTCTAATTGCATTATTACTGTTATTATTGCATTATTACTGTTATTATTGCAAGTTGGCCAGAGTAGTTAAAAATGCGTAAACATTTTAGTTAGGTGTATACTAATACTTTGAATTCGACTTCAAGCACACCAAATAATTAATAATACATTGTTTTATGAAAATCAATATTTAAATTACTTGAACTATCTATAGTTGTTACTAGGATCTCTTCACGAACTTGAGAATTGTTTTTTTTCTTGGTATGATTTTTTCTAAATCCAGCAATAGTAAAAATGTATTTTTATATTTAAGTCATTAGGAAATTTTTTTTTAATATTTGCGTCTTTTCCATTATGGAACATCTGCAAATTTTTGATAGTACTCAGTAAATCGAATGCCAGTCTAATTGGTAAATAGAAAAATAACTTGCAAAACTTTACTGAAACAATTACTATCTATACAATTCATTTTATTACTATATTTTGTTTACAATCGTTTATTATTTTTACTAATTTTATCAAGCTCTCCTGGAACTAGTTGATGCACCAAGGTACTTTCGGCGCGTTTCATGTATACAATACATTACATATACAACGTTGCCAAATTTAGCCACAACATTTTCAACACATTTCACAACAAATCCATTAAATTTTCATCATTTACAAATAATTTTTATTATTAAAAATCGAATTAATGAATATTTTTCTCACCAGAAGCCTCGTTGTAGTAGACGCTAACGCGTTCGAGTTGAAGGTCGCTCTCGCCGTGATAAATGCCACTTGGGTCGATACCATGTTCTTCGGAGATAATTTCCCAGAACTGCAAAAATAAATAAAAAATAATACATAACTATCAATCATTTGTGTTCGTCAGTCATTATAAATAAGTAAATGAAATTATAATCAGACATATGCGTGGAATGATAAAGTATTTACGTTGATAACGCAGTAATCGCTTAATCTCTTTGGATGTGATTATTAATAGGCATTCCAGATCTGAGGCAAAATTTAAAAATACATGTTCAGAAATACTTGGTCAGTAATTTTAATTATTTATTTTTAACTGCAATCAGAACTTCATATGTTCTACTGGCTTGTTATGTTGACATCTTGGACGACTTGGCCTTTTATAAATGGCAACCCAAATGTTGGTCCTAATCATGATGAATTTATTATTACAATTTCTTTGGCACTGATGATGCAGCAATGTTAGTTAAAGGATATTTTCACTTCCAAACATATTGCTATCTATATTCCCAAGTAAAAACTGATGTCGTTACTGTTGACATCAGGTTGTCCAAGGTGAACCTCACATCTGATTCCTTAGCAAATAGGCCACGAGAATCCTAATTCCATTTATTGACTATATTTGATTATTCACAAATTTACCTCTGATTTGTGGTTTATTTCATTTACACTCAATAAGGTAATAAATAACGTTTTCTTGTGGTAATATTTTATGAGCTAGCAAACCTCACAGAGGTAACCGAGATGATAGCGGAAAACCTCATTGAATAAATCATGGAAAATAAAACACTGCATCGTAAATTTCTCCGTAAAAAAACATCATAAAACGTGTCTTGGGAAGCTGTGGTTTTAATTTATAGTAGGTAAAGGTTGAAAAAGTTACATATCCTTAGATAATAGGATAATAGAAACACTTCATTAGGAGGAACATGAAGTAAAATTAGTAATTCATTATCGACTGTTGATAATTTGACTGCAAATAGCACCTACTTATAACATTATTTTTGAGCCGTTTTCTTGTAATTAACTGTTGAAAAAAAATTTACTTTCTTACTGAAATATTACGACCTTACGACAAGTCGTTTAATTTTAAAAATTCATCAAAGTTTGAGAAAATGAGTAGTTTTTTTGATGTTCGTTGAAATTAAAATTAGACGATTTACTTGGAATAACGATAGAGTACTTGGTCTTAAACAATAAACTTCAGGTTCTCCTTGTTAGTACATTTTCATTTTGATGATGATACTGTTGATGTAACATTTGCTGATTTTTTATATTTTATGAACTATACTTAACATATTATTCAACAAATTAAGTGTTTTCACATAGTTTTTTAAACAAAATAGTTATAAATTATACAAAGTTTTGTATAGTTTTTTATACAAATTTCCAGAGTTCTATTATTCATCTCGGTTACCTCTTGCATACCTCGGTTACCTGTTAGGGCTGTATTAGGATTTTTAAATGCGATTCATCTGATTCTTAAAATTTTGTCAATTTCTTGTTTATACTAATTCATCCTATATTTATTTTTTTCTCTCATTTTGAAAATGGTTTAAAATTGAAGCAAATCACTGAATCATTCAATTAGAACTCATCTTAATGCTTGAGCGAACAATAACACCTGCCGGATGACTATCGACACAAAACCATCAATATTTTAGTCTTAATTAAAAAAAAAATACAACTATTACTGTATAAATTAAATTAAAGATCGATCTAGCAGTATTATATATATATTTTTTGTAAATTGTATTTTATTTGTTATAAATAAAACAAACTTTGTGTGTAGCTTCGCATGCCATTTATAAATGAATTTATTAGTCTTTTTGTTTTTTTTTGCAAATTATGGTTAATCATAGAATTTATAATCAATTTTTAATTGAATATCGAATTACTTAAATCAATACATTGAATAAAATTTTCATTCATATTATGATTGGTAATCATATTGGATATTGAATAATCAATGCACTGAATCCAATCATTTTTCTTAAAAATTTTGAGATGTTTCTAGTTCATGAAAAATTTTTGATTAGGTTATTTTCATCACAGTAATATCACTTTAAAAAATCTTTGTTTAGGTCATTGCCACAACAATAGTATTACTTTATTTACATTATTTTAGTATAAATTTTTATTTCATTATTATATAAATTATTTTTATATTTACACTTGTCCAAAATTTCATACGGGTTTTATTTTTGAATTGAACAGCTGCGCGCAGAACTTTCTTTACTTATCCTTCCAAAAATAATTCAAGTTTTAAAAAAATAATTAAATGTTTTGACATTTGTAAAAAATGATTTTTTTCTGCCAGGGGAAGATAAAACACATGGTTAAGTAAGATTTATTATGGTATTAACGGGAATAGTTCTGATAATTTTATATGCTGGTTTGTAACGAGACATTGCCTTGTAAATGAATTATGATAATTTTAGAACTATATCTAATGACATTGCTTTCTTTTAACTATTTCAAGTTCAATTCAAAATCTGATGCATAAATCTTCACACTTTAATTATTTGCATAGAATGTTTATGTAATGGTTATAATAATGCTTCAAATGATTAGTTCCATAAAAATTACAATAAATATTATAGATTATTCCGACATGACAACTTGTGTTGCCACAATACTCCCTAGTTTTGAATTTTTAATTTTTTATTCAAGTAATAAAAAATTCAAAATTCAAAACCAGGGAGTGATGTGGCAATACAAGTTGACCACATTAGAATAAATTTTCTTATGCTCTCATAACAATTTTTTGGCTTTGAACGGTATTACCATAGTTAATGGACATACTTTTTTTTACCAACAAACCTGAATACAAATTCGTTTTTATTGTTTTTACAATATTATTTTTATGAATGTTACAATTCAAAAATATACTGAGCCTGTTTCATATTTCCCTTCATAATAAAATTACGATTTCCAGAAGCAATTGTTATGATTACTCGTAGCAAACATGATAAATACAACTAATTTAACATCTACATTATCCGACTAATATTTCTTCATAATACAAATGAAAGTTATAAGTTCTTTTTAGGTTCGACCCATAATTATTCATAAAAAGCCTATTATTATAATATGTACCATCATAATGGGTTTATGTGGAATAATTTTCTCTGTTGTATACAGTCATTGTGATACTCTTTATTACAGATGGTAATTTAGGACATAAAGTAAGATGAAAAAAATATAATGCAGGCTTACTGCTGTTTTTTTTATTATTGTAGACGTCTGCGTATGTATTAATTAATAAGTTTATTTAATTGCAGTATGGTAATAAAGTAAAGTTTTTATGTAACTGAATCGTAATGTATACATTTTGTAACGTTGTAATGAAGTCTGTTCGTACAAACTAGTCCTGGGTTCGATCTTGACCTCGTTCAGCTCGATATCAAGCAGTATAACAGATTTGCACTTTGAGTTATCTTATCTCGAGCAAAAATAGTCTTTTGTGGGCATTGCTGCAACATCCATGCGTCAACACTATACATGTAACATCTAACACTATCTAATCATAAAGTATGGTTATCCATTGGGTTGCCCTTTCTTTCGAGTTCAAAATACGTATAAATATTTTTACCTATTTCAATTCATATAATTGAACAAATATGGAAAAAATGCCTACATGAATAACTCTCAACAAACTTCGTCATTGTTCGATCCCAAATTCTGTCAGCTCGATATCAAGCAGTATAACAGATTTGCACTTATGATCATAGATTTCAATTACCTCAAGCAAAAATAGTTTTTCGTGGGCATTGCTGCAGCATATATTACTATTATGTATATGTATCTAACATCTAACATAATCTGCTCATAAACTATGATTGTCCATTGGGTTGCTCTTTCTTATAGTTCAAATTATGTATAAATATTAATCAATTTCATTTATCTTATTGAACATATATGGAAAAAAAGTGTACATGAATCAAGTCTCAATAAACTTGGCCATTGTTCGATACCAAATTCTGTCAGCTCGATATCAGATTTAAGTATAACAGATTTGCACTTAGAATTATAGATCTCAATTACCTCAAGCAAAAATAGCTTTTCATGGGCATTGCTGTAACATCTAACAGTTTACTCGTAAATTGTGGTTGCCCTTTCTTATGAGTTAAAAATACGTATATATTTTTTATTTCTTTTATCTAATTGAATTTCATATATCGAAAAAATGTGTACATGAATCAAGTCTTCAAAGAATGTGTGTCAAAAATTTCTAATTTTAGCGGTGAACAATCTTTTGCGATAAGATATAATTATTTTGCCATAGGTCATGTTATTAAGTGTAATTAATAATTTAAAATTAATAAACTGAAAATTACTGAATATGTATCTACTAGCCAAATAGAAATGACTAAGCTTTAATTATCAAAAAAAAAAAAAAAATTCACCTTTTTCTTTTTAAATTCTGAATACTGAAGTGATTGTTCTAAATAAATTATTTTAATTAAATTAAAATATTTAGAGTAAAATTAACAAGATTTGTTTTTTAATTTTCTATTTAAAATTTGCTTTTGCCAGAAAATCTGATTTGCTTATTTTCTTTGTTGAATCCACCCATTTCTTTAGAACTAACAAAAAAGTCTAAAATATTTATATTTTTTCGCAAAAAGTCCTGGATGAATTTTACTTATTCAAAACTCATCAGTTGTAACTGTTTTTAATTTTGGATGAAGATTGGCCAAGTAGTTTTTTCGTAATTGTAAAAGATTTTGGATGATTTTGGTGAAACTTTGGGATAGAGGTCTTAACAAACATCCATAAAATATATGGGTCTACATAAAGGCGTTTAGTTATGAAAATTTATTAATGTTTATTTTATCAAAATTTATAAACTATAGCAATACTTGTTATTGATCAAGTTGGTCAGTTCGAAGTTGTATCTAAGGCAAATTTCCACTTACACCTAAATCTAGTTTATATTTTTTTTAGCATCGCCTTGAGAGCATAACTTTATTGTGCATTTCGGGGATTAATTTATTGAAACATAGAATTTCCAACCTAGCTTATTTAAATCTCAACAGGAAGAAAAACAAACCAACTTTCTTATTTTAGTCTCGAGCACACCGAAAACCGAGTTTCCGCTATTTTTTCATTTGTAGAAGTCTATTGAACTTGTATTCTGGAGATTCCAAATTTAGGAATCGCCTCAAAGATCTATTTATAAAATTTCTATGTGACAGTCAGAATGCGTTCTCGAACAGACGTTTCCATACGTGTAATTTTGAGTGCACCATTAAATATCTCTCTTAGGGTTTAGCGCAATAAATTACTTAAGAAGTCGAAAATAAAACACAGAACCGACTAGGTATATGTAAGATTACAAAGTTTACTCGAACATGAATACATTTTAATTAATGTCGTAGTTAAAATTGTAAATACCGACCGTAAATTCATTTATATGCGAGCGCGCTTCATTCTGCCACATAAATTTTATGGTATTGAGATTCCACGAGGAGCAGCTGATTGTAATAGAATTTGGATGAAATGCAGTTCTTTATTGCATAAATATTTTCAGAATAATTGAACATAGTGAAAATACATAATTGTTTTAGAAACCGAATCTTCTGCAATTATTAGTTCGAAAAAATTAGATTTTTGAGAAACTATAAATTTTTGACAAAAATTTACTTTTTTTGAACAAAAACTTTTTGGAGAAAAATTTATTTTGAAATATTTTGGAAATTCTGAACTTTTTTTCAAAGCAATCGTACTGCTTTAACTGCATAGAAACGAAATATCGAAGCGCGTAAACGCCGCGTCGCCGTCTAACGGATAAACATTGGTACGGAACCCATAGGAATGCAAACAAAATTTATACTTGTTAAAATTTGTATAAAATATCTGATAATTTGATGTGCATATGTCTAATGGTCATTTTTGACCGTTTTTTTGGCATTTTTTTACTAGATCTCCAAACCCGCTAGACCTGTCTTCATGAAAATACAAGTAAAATGTTTTTTGAATCATTCAAATCGGACGCTCCGTTCTCCTAAAAACTAAGTTACCGTTTTTGGCTATTTTTTCCTCATATCTTCGGAACGGTTAGACCTGCCTCCGCCAAAAACTAATCAGCCACGTCTCCTTATCAATACGAATCGAATGTTTTTTTCATCCGTGTTCCCGAAATCCTCAACGAAAATTTGTATCCGCACATACACACATACACATACACATACATCCATTTTTTCTAAGGTATGCCAAAATGTTCAGAAGGTTTTGAAACGTAAAGATCTATAAAAAATTTCATTTTCAATTTTTTTTGCCATTACTATAACTTGCCCTTCGCCAAGTTAACAATGGTTTATTTACTAGATAAATTATTATGGTGATTCCTGATGTCTCGATTTCTTTCAAGTTTTCGAAGGCAACGTACTTGGGTAAATGTACTGATATTAATAAGAGTCACAAAATCACAGAACCGTGTTATTGAAAAGTCTTACGTTTCCTGTTTCACCATACAAATACAGTAATTATCCAAGAAAAATAAATATAACAGCATCAATAATATAAATGTTGAAGATCTAAAGAATAGATGCATTACTATCAATAATTGAGATAAAATTATCGAACTTGTGGTTCCTATTAGTACTGATGTTGCAATGGTAATTTTGTGGTTAACACGAAGTTATGGATATCAGAATTTCCTAACGATCTGTTAAAAGTTTATTTATAGTGAATAACTATCAATTTATATGAGATGCGTTTAATTAATACAATATAATTTACATCGTGGTTTTAAATGGATTTTATCGCTATTCTTGCATGTTTTATGATACTAGAAATCGTCGGGTTGTTGCCACTTTATTAGGTTATAGCTGTTATTAACATATTATAGACGTTTATGAAAGTAATTATTTCATGAAAAGGAAACCTTAACTAAAAAAGGAGCATAGTAATATATAATCAGTATGTAAATTGGCGGTGGATATTCGAAAAACATCGTTAAGTTGTCAGGACATAAGATGGTAGAAAGCCTATGTTATTGAGGATATAAATTATATTAGTGGTTAGAGCAATGGGCTTCGAATTGCTAGTATTTCTGCCAGCACCAATATATATTTGTTCTTCATATTTTATAAACTATGATACAAATTCCACTTGGATCTAGTAGTTAAAGGTCTGAATGCTTATATGTAGTAGACTAAATCTCTAATATCTATTTCCCGATCAATTTTCACTTTATAGATCAATAAAAAAATCATCAGTATTACAGAATTTGTAGTAATTTAAATGATTTTTAAACAATTATTCAAAGATATCTATCCACGGTGATTTGATTCATCACTTAAAGGTAGGACAACTCTTTAGGTTTTACCAGCCATCGTTTATCAGTTTCTAGGATTTTACATATTTTATACGCATAAAGGAATTGTAGGAATAAAACGGATTTAATCAAATTTGTTTTATACATAACTGTATTTTACAATGTATGTATATTAAATTGCAGTTTATACTTTATGGTGCATGTGTCCGGCGTGTAAATGTATGTGCTTTTACCGCGTTCTATTAATTTAATCTTGTTTTATAGCTGGAAATACAAGCTATAATAAATCATTAATTTAAGGAAACCGTTAATTAGCCAGCTCTTTACGCGTCTCTGATCTTGTTCCTTCATCAATTAAAGTTTTATCCCTTGGTGGCAGCGGGAAAACTATATAAAAAATATTAACATTCTCAAATGTTTGCATTTTTTAAAGAAATTTGTTCAAATATTTTAAAGTTTTTGGAAGTATCTTAAATATACTCTTATGCCGACTTTTGGATAATTCTTTTTTTGAAGATGTTTTCTCATAGGGTTCGTTCCCTCCAAGCCCAAACTAATTCGTGATTTTTATTTTATTACGACGACTGTTGAAACAAAATATAAACAAGTTCTAAACACATTTTGGCTGTGACGTTAAACTAGTGCCAATACATCAATGTATTTTTTGTATTTTTAATTTTAATTATAGCTATTCATAAAAGTCAGTGATATTCACCTCCAAATGAATATTATGTGTCTATGACTCGATGTAACTAATTTTTCATAACGGTTCTCTTAGTATTCATAATTTGAATTTAATTACCCAGGTTGGATTTATGCACGTGATCACTTGACATTGCAATTTCTTTAATTATTTTTTTTTTATTTAAAAAGTTCTGGTCGCCACATTTTATATATGTCGAAGCAATGACTATGCAGAGTGGCAATTAGTTAATTTGAACCAACAACTAAACCGCAAGTAATCACAAACCACAATTTGTGTGTATGTCGACACATATAAATTATCCAGAATTATAAAAATAGTTTTTGTTATATATATTTTTGACTGCAAGCAGAACTGAACGAGTCCCATGAGATGGCTTTTTTGTAGATGGCAACTCAAACGGTTGTCTCATCTTTTTGTGATGAACTTTATTTTTACAATTTCTTTAATAGTGATACTTTTTTATTTTAATACTGGCTATTGTTGCTAACTGATTTCCAAGTGTAATCTGATGTCACTACTGCTTGCCATCAGACGCTCCAAACCTGGAACTTACTGTAATCCTATAGCTCTAACCAGAAATTGGTGAAATTAAAAATGTAGAAGTATTACCGAGTAAATTGCTTATTATTGTTGCAATAATGTAGTAAAATGTCAATATTATTGACTTTCCGACGTTTCAAATCTCGACACGTGCATATTCAAATAAGGTTTTTGCCAGTCCAAGAGGATTTTCTCAAGTCAAGCGTTAAATAACGTATATTATATACCTACATTCTTAAGTAATGGGATATAACGGAGAGCTTCATATATGCTGATATTACTTTAATGGTAATAGCCGATATGCGTTATGCTAAAGCAATGATGTCAAATTTATTCTATTGCTAGGTTGTAAAGGATTATTTCCCAGTATTCAATACAAATTGTAAACATTCACGTTTCCCACCATTCACTACATAGTATAAAATTTTCGAAACATCAACATTTTTTACCATCAGCAATCAAACCAATAACATTCTGATGCGGGTTATTTTGTTTACACAACAGTAGAATAAATTCTCACTGAACTTTTAAAAATGTGATTCTTAATTTGAAATTTTTGCACAAAAGTATAAACTTAAATGCACTTTATCTTTACTAAACATGTATATTCATTGATCGTGAATAGGATAAACTAGTGGGGCGCATGGCATCGTGTCTTAAGGCAAATTGCTGGAACTTCCCGTACCAAAAATTCTTTTTTTTTAAAACGATTAGCATTTTTGAAAAAAATTTACTCTGAAAAAATTAGATTTTTGAGAAACTATAAATTTTTGACAAAAATTTTCAGCCAAAAACCAATCAACGCGTCTCCTTATCAATACGAATCGAATGTTTTTTGAATTATTCAAATCGCTTCATTCGTGTTCCCGAAATTGTCGACAAAAACTTGTATCCGAACACACGCACACGCACGCACACATACACACACACACACACGTGCATACATTTTTTCTAAGGTATATGTCAAAATGTTCAGAAGATTTTGAAACGTAATGATATATAAAAATTTTCATTTTCGATTTTTTTGCGATTACCATAACTTGCCCTACTGGAAGTTAATATTTAATGTATTTTTAGATAAAAAAAAGCTCAACTCGAGATGGGGATTGCATTTTATATATAAAACGTATGCCAGATGATAATTTCTATTGTGCTTTTATATTGTTTCAAATTTTCTGATATTTTTCACTACAATTTCAATATAAAATTTTAAAATTACATATCACTATCAATTTTTAGGCCATAACGATTTGCATCGTTGTTCTCATTTTCAACAATTACTGCTAAATCAAAAATTTTAATCAGATATCTATGAAAGTTAAAAGCTACGAAATATCAATATTTGAGATCTAAATAAAAAATAAAAAGTATTAAAAGCATACGCTTTGTTTCATCGGAATAAAAACTTGTAATGATTTTAATTATAGATATCGCTCGACTTATGAGCAATTACTTCTTGTAAATCTGCTCTTCGCTATTTCAACCTTTGCATTTAGATTTATCATATAGATGGGTATTAATAGATAATTATATATATATATATATATATATATATATATATAACGGTCACAGTTAAGAAAAATCCTTTCAAACTAAGTATTTTGCCAATAAAATACTTTCATAGTGAGACATACCTTCTGCTCTTATGATTCATGATTACTATTTCCATATCAGTTAATTTTTAATTTAACTTTAAATATTTGTAATTGAATTAAAGCTCAACAAAGATTACTATCATCAAAAGCCTTGCATATTTAGATAACCATTCAATTACCCGAATTGAATTATATCAATTTCTCAGTAAGAATTTCTCATAGACCAAAACAAAGTGTTCATTAAATTCGTGGAAGTGTGTACGTCTGTTGAAAATAACAATCATTAGAAAATAATTTTTGATTGAGTACGTCTATAAATAAATACTGTATACTGAACCGGAGGCAAAAGATCATCAAGTTCCCATCAGAGTGCCCATTTATCTAACAAAGCTATTGTTAATGATATAAATCATCGACGATTTGAATTTGATATATGTATTATGCAGAATATACTGACGTTTCAAAAGTCTAAAGGTTTGTCATAAATTATTAAACCTGTAAAACTTTGATTTCTCTTTGCAATTAGATTTCCGCATGTGAAAAACCAAATTGACATGGGTACTATTTTCATTTATCTCCGGCTGTTTTACTCCTAAAGGCTAAAAGATACATTCTGTACAATTTATATTTTATATCAAGTGTGGATTTTTCTGTTCATGTGAAGTAAAATTGCATAATACTAGAATTTATATATATATATATATATATATATATATATATATATATTATATATATATATATATATATATATATATATATATTTTAACTTCTTGTAGGGTAAATTATAGTAATCGCAAAAAAATCGAAAATAAAATTTATTTATCTTTGTTTTAGAGGTTTCTGAACATTTTGGCATACTTTAGAAAAAAATGTGTGTGTGCGTGCGGATACAAATTTTCGTATACGATTTTGCGAACACGGATGAAGCGATTTAAATAATTCAAAAAAAAATTTTACTTGTATTGAGAAAATGAAAAAGTGGTTAAATTTTTGTAAAGGCAGTCCAGATTATAATGCTAATTGAACAAATTTTGTGTATATTTATATGGGTTCCGTGCCAATGTTTACACGTTAGACGGCTGCGCAGCGCTTGCGCGCTTTGATATTTCGACTCCAAATCAGCTATGCCACGCAATTGCTTACAACAATGTTCAACATTTTCATAAAATCCAAATATGAAAAAATCAAATTGTTCAAAAATTCAAATTTTTTCAATAATTTCAAAATGGGGTTAGAAGGAATTAAAAAAATATTCAATTCATATGCAGAGACCAAGAACGGTCCTAGTTATTTGGAAAAGGCAGGTCCAGTCGTTTGATAAATTTTTGATTGTTGATTATTTTTATTCTTGGAATGTGAAATTTCGAAGAATAAAGGCAAAATGCCATGCACCACTAGTTTTTTTTATTTGAACAGCGATCAGAACTTACAGGGGCTTTATAAGCTCTGTTGTTATAAACAACTATGTGGCTTTGATTATATATATTAACTTTCCGTAGTGTAAGTTATAGTAATCGTCCAAAAATCGAAATTGAAAATTTTTGCATTTCTCGACGTTTTGAAGGTTTCTGAACATTTTGGCGTACCTCAGAAAAAATGGATGTGTGTGTATGTATGTATGGATACAATTTTCGGTACGGATCAACCGATTTGAATGGTTCAAAAAACATTTGATTCCTATTGATAGGGAGATGTGCTGATTAGTTTCTGGCAAAGGCAGATCAAAGAGTGCAAAAAATAGAAATAGACTTCTTGAGAGAACGGAGCATCCAATTTGAATGATCTATAAAACATTAAATTAGTAATGATTAAGAGAAGTGGTTATTAGTTTTGGCAAAGGCAGGCCCAGCCATTTCGAAGATACAGAGCTAAATGTGCAAAAAATGGCAGTTTTTGAAAGAACTAAGCGTGCGATTCAGATGATTCAAAGAACTTTCTGCTTGTTTTAACAAAATAATTGGTTTTGGGAAAAAAAATGGTTTCAATTTTTTTTTTCAGAATTTTTTTTTTGTCGAAAATAATTCAGATTTTATTTTAATTCTGACTTTATACTTCAAACAAATAATTTCAACTTTGCAATTCAGTTTATATAATTCTTATAAATATTAAACAATGTTACAATATTAATAATAATCTATTTCAAAACATTCAGTATTCCCCGAACATTTCGTTACGGTACGGGAAGTTCCAGCAATTTGCCTTAAAGCACGATGCCATACACCCCAGTAGTTTTTTTTTTGAACAGAGATCAGAGCTTATAAGGGTTCCTTGAGTTCCTTGTGGTGACAAGTCACTATGTAGCTTTTATTATAGATAATTATGTTAATATATAATTCAATTATGTATTACAATTTCTGTAAATGCAGCATTGGTTATTATTTATGTCGTCTTTATTTTATTTTTACAAAATATTTATATGAACAATTTCCTCATACGATCGCGTGCGCGATTTTCTAATCAGATAACGGTGTTCAATACACAAAGGCTTTGGTACCATCAATAAGTCGTGAATTAAATATGACTTGCATTTCATTCAAATTGCTCTGAACCTCATCAACGCTGCATCGGATTGTGTTGTAGTCATGTTTTCTAAGGGCTTTTTGACGAATCGTTCCTATGTTAGGCGCGAATTATAACGGGGAACATTTTCAAATAAATTATGCGAAAAGTCACACAGTAGTAATAAAAGGAAATAAATTGCAGTAGAGCCTCGGGTAATAGGACTAATGGTCGGTAGATATTCGGATAATCGATGATCCGGATAATCAAAAGTATGAAGAATAATGTTATGTTATTGTTAAAAATAACAAATACATACATAGATATCAACGAAATCTAAACGGGATCCAAAAATACCTAAAAATATTTAAAAATCGATGATTTGATCAATAAACGCCTCCTTAGATTTTAGTGTTATATTAATGTTTTGTCGGCGACGAGTCAGTCTGTACCAGCATTCATATAAATTTGAATATAAATAAATTTAAAGCTTGATTTATCTCAATCATATGTAAAGGTCATTTGTTGTATAAATGTTTCCGTTTTGAGAATATCATTTTCTTTGAAAACATTTGATTTTATTGAAAATACATGTAGACCTATTTTAATTAAAGAAATAGTAGCAATTCTATTTAAAAACTAGTGGGGTATATGGCATCGTGCTTAAAGGCAAATTGCTGGAACTTCCCGTACCGTAACGGAATGTTCAAGGAATACTGAATGTTTTCAAATAGATTATTATTAATATTGTAACATTGTCAAATATTTATAAGAATTATATAAACCGAATTGCAAAGTTGAAATTATTTCTTTAAAGTATATTAGAACTTTAGTCAGAATTAAAAATAAAATCTGAATTATTTTCTATATACAAAAATATTTTCTTTTAAAAAAAGATGAAACAAAATTTTTTTGCCCAAAATCAATTATTTTGTTAAAACAAGCAGAAACTTCATTGAATCATTCAAATCGGACGCTTAGTTCTGTCAAAAACTGCCATTTTTTGCACATTTAGCTCTGTATCTCCGAAATCGCTGGACCTGCCTTTGCCAAAAAAACTAATCACCACTTCTCCCCGTCATTACGAATTGAATGTTTTTTGGATCATTCAAATCGGATACTCTGATCTCTCAAAACTCGATTTCTATTTTCTGCACTCTTTGCTTCGTATCTCCAAACGGCTGGACTCGCCTTTGCCAAAAACTAATCAGCACATCTTCCTATCAGTAGAAATCGAATGTTTTTTGAACCATTCAAATCGGTTGATCCGTGCGTCCGAAAGTGTGGACGAAAATTGTATCCATACATACATACACACACACACATCGATTTTTTCTGAGGTATGCCAAAATGTTCAGAAACCTTCAAAACGTCGAGAAATGTAAAAAAATTCAATTTTGACTTTTGAACAATTACAATAACTTACCATAAGGGAAGTTAAAAATAGGAACAATTTCAATTAAAAAACAGGAGCAATTTGAAATAAAATTTAGGAGCAATTTTAGTTAAAAAAAAAAATAGGAGCAATTTTAATTTAAAAAATAGGAGCAATTCTAATCAAAATGGACTGTTTTAGTGATTATTAGTAGCAATAAAAGCGAAATTATTGAAGTCAATAAAAGCTCAATATAAAAAAGGGTCAAGAGTTGAAGTGTCATATTGTTCAGTTCGAGTACAAAAATGTTTTATAACCTAGTTGATTTATAACTAGTGGCACCGTAATTTAAATTGGTTAAATGGTTGATCCATGCTCCCGAAAACGTCGACGAAAATTGTATCCGAACATCGATACATTGACACACACACCCACACAATTGTTTCTAAGTTATGCCAAAATGTCCAGATTTTTTCTTCGATTACTGCAACTTACCCTACGGGAAGTAGGGTACGTTAGGGAGCTTTAGAACGCAGGCACATAATTTGCCCTCTTTTCTATTTGAATTTGCTTTCACTGCTTTACGCATTTTCCAAATCTAATAAAAAATGAAATACTTATCGGAACAATACCTCGAATGCACTTCGCTATTTTTACAAAGCAGAGTCAATTAACCGTCTAGCCCGAGCGGCTAAAATTCCCAGACTTTGTGAGTCATTGCCCACACTTACAATTCATAGGAAGTTGTACGGTATGAATGCTTAAGTGAAGTCATAAAATAATAATTTTCTTGGCATATATGTATTACTTATATTGACTGAAATGACAGCCAAAAAGCATTTAAGGAATAAAATAATTATTGATTTTACTATAGTTTCGAATATAAAAAAATAAATGAGAGTAGTACATATTTTCTATAATAAAATATTTATAGTTTGTCATTGACTTTGTTGATTTGCTTATTTTGGGTTGAAATGGGGACAGGGGAGTCTGGATGATGATTACGTCATAGGTAGTATTTTTTATTTTTACATTAATTGCAAAATGTTTACGTAAGCATGGGGGTAGGGGGTAAAAGCTTTGCTTACTTTTGCTGACAAGGGGGATGGGGGGTATTTATTTGTAATAAATCTGCTTACGTAATACTTGAACGATCCCCTAACCATGATCGTCTTAACGGGGTTCTACTGAAATTTCGAAGCAGTAAATGTTTGCAAAATCTTATGCATCGAATGTACTGCTCGGTGCTTAACCGGACAATGAAGATTTGAACTCTATTGTTTTATTTATAAAAGGAAACAAGAGGATTGAATTATTTATCGTCTTTTGTTTTTGTTTTTGCTTTAGGACATTGTCGTTTTAATACGACTCGTCGGCATTAATTAGCCGTAGATGCCGATTCATTATTGGAAGAATCGATAGAGATTTCAATAGCCGCATGTAGGCTTTGTCTTTGTAATGACATACTAAAAAGTTGCAATTAAATCATTTAATGATCAGATATTGATAATTAGTACCGTTGTAGCATTAAATTCATTCAAATCTGAACTGCAACATTAAGAGGGGATTCTGGTCTAGAGACATAAATAAGACAGTCAAAGGCTAACAATATTTTTACTTTTCTTGTTAAGAAACTTCATATTTTCAAAGTTTATCTAAGAATATTTACTTTTTTTTACAAAGTTTACTTTTTCTTAATATTCTCGATTTTTTTAAAAATATCTTGAAATTCAGAACTCTATTACAAAGCCTCTGTTAAATATTCAAGTAAATCCAATAGAAGTTAAAAAATCGTGGGTATCTGATAAAAAAGTTAAAACTCTTTTCTGATGTTTTCAAATTTTTAAAATATAGAGTTAAAATAGGAATTTGAGTATGATCGTAGTTCATATGAAAAGTAGTCTATAACGAAGCCTCTGTTAAATATTCAAGTAAATCGGTTTAGTAGAAGTCGAGAAATCGTGGGTATCATATCGAAAAAGACAAAGAAAGAGAAAAACGCGTTTAAAGTTTTGCAGAGGAAGGAAACAGGAGGATTATCGTGGTCAAACAGCTATAACTAACAATTTAAATTTGAGAAATTTTCTTGTACACATATTCTTGATTGAACTAGAAAAATATATAAAGAACAATTTATTTAAATTCTAGACCAGAATACCTCTTTAAGTTGGCGTGGTTTTTATTGGGCTTTCCAATTAGGGATTAAAACGGGTATTTCTAACTCTGGTAATCTTAATATTTTAGGATGTCCTGTCCGATCTTTGTCAATACAATTTACCACTGGTATAAAATTATTTTACAATATTTTCTATACATTTTCCTTTCTCTAAAAAATACTCCTCTTGCTTCATAATCTTTTAAATCCCAATTTGCTGAAGAGTTACACAAATTATTCTATGACTCATTGTTATTAGTGTCGGAAAAGAAAATATATTAGCCGGCATTTCCTGTAATATTTTATCGTAGATGTTTTGTTTTTTTGCTTTTTTTTAAATCTGAATGACGTTTGTTTTATCTGAAAGCGGTTACAAAGCTGTAAACATTCACAAAGATTATTTTGCGACTAAACTGACACTCTCACACATTTCTACTTGTAAAATAAAAGCATTAAAAACGATTTACATATCAACAAAAATGTTTATAATTATTATTTGGAATTGATGGATGATGACGCATGTTGGCACTTTTTTTACTAGAATTTTGGCATAAAATGTAAATTTTTGTTTAAACAATTGTTACTATAACAGTTCATTCAAATTTCATA